>NW_024081522.1:0-185020 GCF_003009895.1 Hyaena hyaena | reverse complement strand
GAGTTCCTTATAGATTCTGGATATTAACCCTTTATCTGATATGTCATTTGCAACTATCTTTTCCCATTCCGTTGGTTGCCTATTAATTTTCTGGGTTGTTTCCTTTGCTGTGCAGAAGCTTTTAATCTTGATGAGGTCCCAACAGTTTATTTTTGCTCTCGATTCCCTTGCTTTTGGGGATGTGTCAAGTAAGAAGTTGCTGCGGTGGAGGTCAAGGAGGTTGTTTCCTGCTTTCTCCTCTAGGGTGTTGATAGTTTCCTGTCTCACGTTCAGGTCCTTTATCCATTTGGAGTTTATTTTTGTGCATGGTGTGAGAAAATGATCTAGTTTCTCTCAATGCATTCTTAATGCCTTGGCAACAAGAAGACATTTGAGTCCTCTTGGAAGGGTATGGTTAGGAGATGACTGAAAATATTGAATATGCTCAAAGCATTTGAACAGTTCTCTCTCTCTGAGCTTTCAGATGCTTTCCTCTGTAGGTTGGTTCTCAAAATGTGAGTCTAGTACCAGCAATGTCAGCATTACCTGGGCACTAGTTAGAAATTCAACTTCTTGGACCATGACCCAACCTGCTGAATTAGAAGATTTGGGGTGTATCTCAGACATACGTGTTTTTAAAACTCCTCCTGAGATTCTGTTGTATGACAAAGTTTGAGAACCAGCACTATATATCTCTGAAAGCACACCATGTAAGAAGTCCAGTTCATTCTGAGGTCTCCACACTGCATGGTAATTCATCACATGTATCTACTACATTTAACATTCATTCTTCAAATGATAAGCATCCAGGTTGTCTTCAACTCTCCACTACCACAAACCATTGATCAACATCCTCTTACATGCCCTGCTCCACTTTATGAACCTAAAAAATTTCTATGAGGAGTATACTGATGAAGGAAACTTAGATTTCCATTTTTATTTAGAAATAATTCTAGTAGGAGATGAGGCTCCTATGTCAGAAATTTTAAAATACTGGTTGGGGAATTGTCAATACAAAAAGCCTTGATGCTTTCCTAGTTTTATATGTAAAACATATACACATCATACAAGCACATACATAACTTCATATTCTTAGTTTTGTGGTTGAAACAAACAAAAAATCACACAGGTGACACATTGCTAAGTTATATTTGCTACTGAAGTCTATACTAATTGATGCTTTTTTTTTTTTTTTAACAAACTATGTACACATGAAACCAACTGAAGAGTTCAGTCCCCTGTGGGAATGTGAATTCCTTAGATGGTTTGCAATGGAATAGTCTTAGTATATATATAAACAGTTGTCAGTAAAAGAGCCATGGGCTAGCACTAAGTGCTTTAAGAATATCCATGCAGTTGGGGCACATGGATGGCTCATTCAGTTAAGCATCCAACTCTCAGTTTTGGCTCAGGTCATGATCTCACGGACCTGGGATTAAGCCCCATGTCCTGCTCCATGATGAGAATGGAGCCTGCCTAAGATTCTTTCTCTCCCTCTCTCTCTGCCCCTCTTGTGCTCTCTTTCTCTAAAAAAATAAATAAAATTAATTTAAAAAAGAATATTCATGCAGTTAATTGCTATTTGAACAAGAGGTCATTCTTCAGGACTTAACTTGGTAAATTTCTTAACCATTCAGAAATAATTATTGTAGTGTCCTTAGAAATGGAAACAGTACATATACACCTTAAGCCTCTTGAAAGCACTTCTAGTTTATTGTTTATTGTTTAAACTGGGAATATCTGGTACACATAGATTAACTCTCTATTACCTGTGCCTGAAGGAGAAGAATGAGGGGTGACTATTTTTAGTGTGAGGTTTCCCCAAATTCCATCACTTCCTCCTTTTCCCCTCTGATGCTCCATTACCGATAGAGTGGTATATATAGGGACGAAGTCAATTGGAGAAACAATGATAGGCTTTAATAATAATACTCTCCTTTTAATAACCAGGAGAGTATCTGGTACTTCAGGGCAAGACTGGTAAAAACAGGGTACCTGGGTGGCTCAGTCAGGTGAGTGTCTGACTCTTGATTTCAGTTCAGGTCATGATCCCAGGGGCATGGGACTGAGCCCTGCATTGGGCTCTGTGCTGAGCATGGAGCCTGCTTATGATTCTCTCTCTCTCTCTCTCTCTCTCTCTCCCCTCCCAACTCATGCTCTCTAAACAACAACAACAACAACAACAACAACAACAACAACAACAAAAGACTGTAGTACAAACAGAATTGGCTGAGCTGAGTGCTTGAACTGAGTATATTCAGTTCCTGGACTTTCTAACTTACTCGGCCAGGAAAGGACAGAGGACGGAAATGCATGGTAGGTTCCCCAAAGGAGGCTGAAGGCTTACCTGCCCACTGCACATGGAAACAGGTCCTAAAGGACTGGTTTGGCATCTTCCTTTAAGGCACAATAAGCTTGTGTTTTAGGTAATTGTGGCCTAATGAGGGTTGATCCATTCAACAAGTATTTATTGAGCATGTATTTAACTAGATACAAAGAAGAACACACTTTATTTTAAGAGTTCACGAGCTAGAACAATCTTTCTCAAAATGTGTATCCAAAAATAGGTGCTTGATGCAGGAGGGATCTGTGGTCAGGGAAATTTGAGAAATGTTGGGTTGTTTCAGTCTGTTCAGATTATTATGAGAGCCTGTGTGACTTACACAGCAAGCATTTATTTCTCAGTTTTGAGATCTGGAAATCCAAGATCAAGAAGCCAGCAGATTCAGTGCTGGTAAGGGCCTGCTTCTTGGTTCACAGCTGTCCGTCTTTCTTTGGGCTGTGTCGTCACATGACAGAAAGAGTGAGACAGTCCTCTGGGGTTGTGGCACTAAGCCCAGTCATGGGGGCTCCATCCTCATGACCTAATCACTTCCCAGAGTCCCCACCAGCAAACACCATCACATTGGGTGTTAGGATTAAAACATGAATTTAGGGGGGACACAAACATTCGTTCAGTCCATTGCATGGGTTACATATGTTAAACAGATTGCTTTTGGCAGGACTTAGTTCATTTAATGTGCAGATGATGTTGTGATTCCCCAAGAGGAAAAGACTATAGTATTTCCCAAATTGCCTAAAGGATTAATGTTCCATTGAAACAGACTTTAAGAAACATTTAAGACCTCATCTATTCTCTCCTTTTCTCCAGCCACACTGGTCCCCTGGCTGTTCTTTGACCATTCCAGCCTCTCAGCCCAGAGGCTTTGCTTTGTGTTTACCTCTGCTTGGGGCACTTTTCTGCAGATGGTCACTGTTCTGACCACTCTTTAGTAATTCTATTAATTTTTCCCCCAACTCTCTTGATCTACTTTCTTTTCCTCCATAGTAATTATCAGCTTGTAAAATACCATATGTTTCACTTATTGTGTTTATTGTCTGTATGTGCCCAGGAAAATGTACACTCCCTGAAGGCAGTAGTTCTGACTGCTTTATTTACTGGTGACTTCCAACAGTGCTTGGCACTGAATAATATGACTGAAGGAAGAATTGGTTTAGAGGGAGAATTGCTGTGCATAAGAAATATACAATAACTTTAAAATTCTAGGGGCACCTGGGCGGCTCAGTCAGTTAAGCATCTGACTCTTGATCTCGGGTCATCTTATGATCTCTTGGTTTGTGAGATGGAGTCCCACAGTGGGCTGCACTGACAGTGCAGAGCCTGCTTGGCATTCTCTCCGTCCCTTTCTCTCTGCCCCCTCCCCTCTTTGTCTCTCAAAATAAACTTAAACAATTCTAAACTATTATTCTCATTTGTGTATATCTCATCTCCTTCTTGATTTTCAGATATCTCAGGTATCTCAACCTTTGATGTTAGTAATTTATTTATGACTTAATATTAAAAAGAAAAATTATAGGTGTCCCTGGGTGGCTCAGTCGGTTAAGTGTTCAGCTTCAGCTCACGTCATGATCTCTCGGTTCGCGAGTTTGAGCCCCAGGTTGGGCTCTATGCTGACAGCTCAGCACCTGGAGCCTGTTTCAGATTCTGTGTCTCCCCTTCTCTCTGCCACTCCCCCACTCACACTCTGTCTCTGTCTTTCAAAAATAAACATTAAAAAAACTAAAAATAAGAAAAATTACTATTTAATTCTAAAATTTGATTCACCCAGATTCTACTTGCTGATAATGGAAAGGATGGTTTTGAGAAAAGAAAGTAGATCTAGCTCTAAAGTTACTTTCCACAGTATATGGACCACTAGTTCAAAAAAAAAAAAAAGATACATATATGTGTCCAGAGAAAAGTCTAAGAAGAACTTTTAATGTTTTAAATAGTTTATTGTAAAGTTGGTTTACATATAACACCCAGTGCTCATCCCAACAAGTGCCCTCCCCCATGCCCATCACCCTCCTTCCCTCTCCCCACCCCCATCAGCCCTCAGTTTAGAACTTTTAATTTTGATCTTAAGTTCATCTCCCAACCCCCTCACCCCCAGCTTGTTTCTCTTAATGGTAAGTCATTACAGAAATATATCCTTAACTAGGGGCCTGTGGACCTAAAACAAGATACCTTTTCTTTCTTTTTTTTCATCCTAACTGAAATACTTGTTTACTGAACTGCCATCAAATGTAATTTAATTAAATTGTGCTCATTCATGCTTACATCCCCTGTATGTAAGGCTAGCTTGTTCTAAAAACCAACAAAAATAAGAACCTAGAAAATGATACAATTTTTTTTCAGTTTCATCTTTCTTTATGAAAATCTGTGCCTGACCTTTCTGATATTTAATTTTTAAGAAGTGTTGGTTGTGAGGTCAAAGTTTTAATGGGACTAGAATAAACCTTAATAAATTTTTGTGTTATGGAAGTTTTCAAACATACACAAAAGTAGAAAGAATAATACACTAAATCCTATGTACCTGTCCTCTAGCTTCAACATTTAACAACATTATATCATCTTGGACTGGATT
This sequence comes from Hyaena hyaena, assembly GCF_003009895.1. NCBI lineage: Eukaryota > Metazoa > Chordata > Mammalia > Carnivora > Hyaenidae > Hyaena > Hyaena hyaena. The sequence continues at coordinate 180,134 of NW_024081522.1, read as the reverse complement.
TAAATATATAAAAAAGGAGTCTTCATTACTAAAAGGAGCCCTGTGTTTAGTACTTTATTGAGTCTAAGACTCATTAGATTATAATATATATCTTGATTTCACACCAAACTATCCTAGAATCAGTGAAAAATGTTAATAACTGAAATTGGCCTAAGAGCAAAGGTCAAAGGGTGAGGAGGGGGAGATTTCCTCTTATGGCTGAAGGCATACTTTTATTTCTTTAAAAAAAATTTTGTTTTAATGTTTATTTTTGAGAGAGAGAGACTAACCGTGAGCCGTGGAAGAGCAGAGAGAGAGAGAGAGAGGGAAACACAGAATCCAAAGCAGGCTCCAGGCTCTGAGGTGTCAGCACAGAGCCTGACATAGGGCTTGATCCCACGAATCACTAGATTATGACCTGAGCAGAGCCAAAGTCAGACACTCAACAGACTGAGCCACCTAGGTGTCCCTCCTTTTGTTTCTTTAATTGCGATTCTATCAAAGTCATCATCTTATTTAATAAAATAATACTTTTTATTAATATTAGTCACCATTTTGGCTCAGTTGGTTAAGCATCCGACTCTTGATTTTGGCTCAGGTCATGATCTCTCAGTCCTGAGATAGAGCCCCACATTGGGCTCAGTGCTGAGCATGAAGCCTGCTTAAGATTCACTCTCTCCCTCTGCCTTTCTGCTCACACGTGCTCTCTCCCCTTCTCTCACTCTGTTTCTAAAAAAATATTACTCATCATTTATTGTGTCTTCTGTCTTCTAGGCAATTTGCTATTTCCTTCACAAATATTTCTGTATTCGGCTTTCACCGACCCTGAAAGCTAGTTATCCCCAGTTTTCAGATGAGGCAGTCTAAGCTCAGAATGGTGAAGCAGGTTTCTGAGATTGCATGAAATCTAGAGAACAGGGCTGGGATTCAAACTCAGGTCTGCCTAAGTCTCAGCCAGATCCTACCACCCTCCACTTCCACCCCCAATGCTTGTGTCTCGTGTTCTGACTCTGTGACTCCTCTGTGAGATTCCTGGTGAGTGTCTTTACCTTCCTGTAGCAGATGCTGTCAGTGCCTTGCCAGTTCCCCTGGTGTATCATATTCCCATGTGTGCTCGCTACACTTATGATAGTCAGAACCTGCATCTCTGCCGAGAGCCTTCTCACACCTCTAGAGCCCCCAAGTTCTGCCGCAACACAGGATAGGCTAGACTTTCTAGAAAATTACCACTTCTCAGTCAACTAGCGATAAGTGGGAGCTCCCTCATCTTTGGGCAGGATAACTCTGAAGTGCTTGCTCTGTACTGGCTTCAGAGTCCTTCTGCAGTATTGATTCTACCTGCATACAGTGGAAATTTGCTTGAAAACATACCCTTTAATGACTCTTCCCTTCCACTCTTATTTTCCCACTTCCTAAATTAAGTTTTTAGACTCATATTCTATCAGGATCTGCTTCTAAAGGAACTAAGCCTCTTGCTATGCCTCAATTCCTTAACTATCAAGAGTGAAGATGTATGAGATGAATTCAAGAACTCTATAGTTCTGTTGTGTCATAGTAAATATAACCCCGATTTTGAATAGTGCTTTCTTGTCTTCTTATGAGCCAGATCATATGAGTTCAATACCACCAACCCTAAATTCACAGCCATGGGAGTCTGGAGCTGAGGAGCCTAAGTAACGTCATTTTGAGATTAAGGCATCCATTAAGAGCAACTTCGGGCTGCCCGTAGCCCCAGTTCCAGGAAAAGCCTCAGATTGTTCAAGGTTAAAGCGACCCTTGGACCACCCTCAGATCAGCCAATCAAAAGAAGTTAAAAACATTCCTGTAGTCTGAGTCAGGGACTAAAGATTATAGATAGTTACTTTGTACAAAGTAGCAAATCACTCACTGCTTGCCTGAACCCCACGTGAGCCCTTTGAACTCACCTCATAATTGGTCACTTTCAAAGGATTCTCAAAAGTCATGATTGGGTCCCACCAAAAGTAATGAACACCTCACAGATACTGAATGGTCAAAACTGTTACCATGGGTGCTGTACAATTATGATTGGTGCTTATGTGATGATGCTATACGTACTACATGTGCACTGTAACACCCCCATAAAAGCCCTACTCGCCATTGTTCCAGGCTTCACCTTGCTGCCACTACACCGGTAGGCAGGTGAGCCCCTGCTCGAGCTTGTAATAAAGACCCTTTTGTACTTGCATCGGTGTCGACTCCTTAGTGGTCTCTGGGGACTCGCGAATCAGGCACAACAGAGCCTTTTCAAGAGTTCTGAGATTTCCTAAAGTATTTATGAAGTCTGCTCACATCTACTTCCCAGGCTTCTGTTTCTTTGGAGATTCTTTTCTACCCTTTGGACCCAGATGGGGATCTCCACTTTTACTTCTTTCTCTTTTTTCTTTTTAATAGAAAATTCTTCTTTTTTTTTTTTTTTGGTTATTTATTTATTTTTGAGTAAGAGCAAGAAAGCATGAGGGGGGAAGAGGGGGAGGGAGGAAGGGAAGAGGAGAGAGAGAGAGAGAGAGAGAGAAAGAGAGAGAGAGAATCTCAAGCAGGCTCCAAGCTGTCAGTGCAGAGCCTGACACAAGGCTTAAACCCACGAACCATGAGATCATGACCTGAGAGTCATGATCAAGAGTCAGAGATGCTTAACTGATTGAGCCACTCAAGTGGCCCTCAGCTTTGACTTCTCTCTTTCTCCCTTTTTGCTTTGACTTCTCTTAAAGCAAACAAACAACACACAAAAACAACTCCCTAAAAGTTTGTGTAGCTTAGTCAGACATTAATGAATTTCTGGAGAGAAGATGAATGAAGGAATGGTTTGGGGTCTTGTAACACAAATAACTGCATGCAACATTGCTCTTATCAAAGTTCTCACAAGCTTTGAGGAACCCTCTGCTGGGGAGTTTCACTGATGCTTCCCCTCACCTGGTCCCAGGTCTTCTCCCTCTCTTTCTTCCTCCTGTCTTTGGCTCTTCACTTGTCTCTCTCCTTGTTACTCTCAGGAGCAATAGCATCCCATCCCCTGTCCATGCAACCCAGCTTCTGGAATGTTTTGGCAGATGTTTGTCCTCTAAGCCTTAATGGCCTTGCTTATATGAAGTCACCTCATCAATTTATTCTCCCAAACAATGACACATTCCTGCTTAAGGAGAATTCTGATGGTCACTGTTCAGTGAAGCATCCCTTCCCTTTCCCCGAGCCCCTTCTCTAGTGAGTAAGAAATAGTTCTTTTCTTTCTCTTCCTCTAGTGGGCACTGCTGTTATCTCTTTGACTTACTAAAACAGGAATCCTAAATTACTTTTTCACTTTTTCTGTTTCGTGCTCTCTTCTTTTCCTTACCACAGAGCTGATACACTTAGCTCTCTTTTCCAGGCAGCCCTTGATGCTTGTCTTTGTCTCACTGCAAGCACATCACACCTTTCCTAAAGTTGCAGATGGCTTTTCCCTGTTCTGCAGATAATGTGTACCCATGATGGTCTTTCAAAGAAGTCTTCCTGTATTGAGAAAAATAAGTACATACCAATTCCTTGTGGCTTCCGTAGGCTGGCTATGCTACAACTTTCCTACAGTTCCTTATCAAACCTCAATTATGCTCCTTCAAATTGTTTGCTGTCAAATTCATGTTACCTGAGCAACAAACAGGTCTTTATCTCCTAAGAAGGCACCAGGATGGGATGAGATGCATCAGAGATTTATTGGTGGAACTATCATTGAGAGATAAAGAAGAGGAAGTAGGAAGTAGCAAGAGCCCTCAGAGCATGATGCAGGTCTCAGGCGTGTGCAAGGAGAGCAAGGAGGAAGGAGAGCTGAGTACAAAGAGTCTCAGACTGTAGCATGGTTCTCAGAAAGTTTTGGTCAGACTGATGAAGAGTCCTGGAACCAAAGCCACCTTAGTACCAGGAGCAGTTCTATGTCTGTAGGAAGGGGCAACACTAGTGCTCCACCCATTCTTGGTCATTGGCTGAGGACAGGCCAAGGGGAGTGTGACCTTAGTGAATGCAGGGCTGGATCTTTACGGCAGTGAGGTCAAGTTCCTGCAGTACAACAGCCTACTGGTGTATTTTCATGGCCACCACGTCATTATTCAACACCTTCCTGTCTGTTGGTAGACTCTTTTTTATCACTTTGCCCAGTATCTATATAAGTTATGTATCTAATATCAACAGAGATTCTTTAGAAGGTATTTGTTATATGTCAAGTAATTATGTATAATAAAGATTGGGGCCCCTGGGTGGCTCAGTTGGTTAGGTGTCCGACTTCAGCTCAGTTCATGATATCAGGGTTCGTGGGTTCGAGCCCTGCGTTGGGCTCTGTGCTGACAGCTAGCTCAGAGCCTGGAGCCTGTTTTGGATTCTGTGTTTCCCTCTCTCTCTGACCCTCTCCTGCTCATGCTCTCTCTCTCTCTCTCTCTCTGAAATAAATAAAACATTTAAAAAAAGAATTAAGATGGTTTTACACAGTAATTTTGAGAATGTTTTCTTTTAGTCATTTTTATTCTCAACTGGAGGATTTTAACTTATGACTTCCAAAAAAACCAACATATTGGAAAAAAATTCCTTTGGATTCAAATAAATGCTTATCCATTATCTTCGTTTAACTTCTAAATATTCTTTAAAGGTTATTGAAATGATGGGGTGCCTGGCGGCTCAGTTGGTTAAGCATCTGACTTGATCTCAGCTCAGATCTTATCTCAGATATTTGAGTTCAAGCCCCGTGTTTGGCTCTGCTTCACTAGTTGTGAAGCTTATTTTTTTTAAAAAGGGTTATTGGGGTACCTGGGTGGCTCAGCTGGTTGAGTGTCCGACTTTGGCTCAGGTCATGTTCTCACAGTTCTTGAGTTTGAGCCCCACGTCAGCTATGCTGACAGCTCAGAGTCTGGAGCCTGCTTCAGATTCTGTGTGTGTCTCTCTCTCTGCCCCTGCCCCACTCACATCACTCACATTCTCTCTCTCACTCCCTCATAAATAAATATTTTAAAAAATTTTAAAAAGGTTATTGAAGTAATACCTTTGCAAGGGCTAATTATAATTTTTTTAAGTATCAATTATATGAAAACTGAGTGATTACTTTAAAAAAAGATAATAGATCGGGGCGCCTGGGTGGCTTAGTCGGTTAAGCATCTGACTTTCGCTTAGGTCATGATCTCGCGGTTCGTGGGTTCGAGCCCCGCGTCGGGCTCTGTGCTGACTGCCAGCTCAGAGCCTGGAGCCAATTTCAGAGTCTGTATCTCCCTCTCTCTCTGACCCTCCCCTGCTCACGCTGTCTCTCTCTCTCTCTCCTAGAAATAAATAAAAAATATTTAAAAAAAAAATAAAAAATAAAAAAAATAAAAAAAGATAATAGATGATACAACTTACTATCAGTAGGGTAAGAACCACTTCACTGGTCAAAATATTCATGCTAAAAAACCCCTCTGTTAGTGACAGTGATATGGGAATTGTTATTTATATTTTTTAACGGAAAAATTTAAAATCAGCTACTATAAGTCCAAGTTTTCTAAAAGTAAAGAAGAAAAAAGAATGCCCAGAAAAATACAAACTTGGTGTCATTAACAATAGTTCAAACATGGATGAACATTAACTTTCTATCAGAGACCATGTTAAGTGTTTTAGATGAATGTTTTATTTACTCCTCATAACACTTCATTCTTATTCCCACTCTACAAGTAAAGAAACTGAGGACGTAAGAGGTTAACTAACCAACTGCCTAAGGTCCCTCCATCATGGTGGCACTAGAAATAGAACTTGTCATTTTCACAGGATTTATTTATCTACTGCACTATCTTGCATTTCTAGTTAAGCTCCTGCTCAGTTGGGCTTGCAGTGTGTGAGCTACAGGCCTCTTTTTCCTTTTACAGACAGAATTTCAAAACCCTTAGTCCTATATGAAACACTTTCATGAATTTTGTCATACCCTCAAAATCTCTGTACTTCTATGGACTTAATATTTTTAATCGTCTCATTAAAAAAAAAAAAAAACACACAACAGCTTCAGGGGCATCTGGGTGGCTCAGTGGGTTAAGTGGCCTGTGCTTGATTTTGGCTCAAGTCATGATTTCATGGTTCGTGAGTTTGAGCCCTACATCGGGCTCTGCGCTGGCAGTGAGGAGCCTGCTTGGGATTCTCTCCCTCTCCCTCTCCCCTGCTCACTGTCTCTCTCAAAATAAATAAATAAATGTAAATAAAAAGTAAAACAAAAAACCCATCTTCATCTATAGAAGTAATGTCCATGAGACTGATGTAATAATTATATTTTCAATTCATAATAAATCAGTTTACCTTCTCCTAAAATTGAATATGTGCCAATACCAGTCCAGATACAAGCGTTGGAGACACACCAGACTAAGACATAGACTAAAAGCAGGCTGAGTAGCTGCTCTCCATGTATTCTCACTGCTCTGGGATTGCTGGATCTTGCCTCTGCGATGATCATTTGGTGTGTGTGTGCACATGTGTACGTGCGAGTGTGCGCCTGCTATGTGGGGTGGGAAATCGTGTGATGTGTTAAGGTGAGAAAAGGGGAAAGGCCAGAAGATCATGTCTTCGCTAAGGTTTACAAAAAGGATAAAAGCATTTAGCCAGTTAGTTCCTAGGGGCTCACCTATAGACTTCATCATGGACATTCCAAGGTGGAGGAAGCCAGAGCTGGTCACCAGAGATAATCATCGAGGCTCAGAGATACTTGGAGAGCAGGCACCTGTGATAAGAGAGCCAGCTGTGTGGAGTAGTCATGGATTCTTCCCAGAGACCCTCACTGATCACGATTTTGGGTCAGTCCTATGCCTTGAATGTGACAAATAAATATTGGCTGTCCCATTAGCAAAACCAAGAGAAGGATTTTAATAAAAGGTTAATTCAACATCAAAAAGAAAGTTGTTAATTTTTTTTTTTTTTTACACAGACTGTATTAGGGAACTTTCCAAATACAGACAATAACAGAAGTAAAGGATAATACACCTCCATGTATCATTCCCCAGTTTCAAAAATTATCAGTCATTTTTCCACCTATTATTCCTGGATTTTTTTTGAGCAGGATTATAAAATTCTTCAGCATGCACCTCTGATGAAATTTTTGTTTTATATAGGACTCTCCTGTCATTACATCTAAGAAAATTAACAATAATTTATTCATAGTATCTAATACTTAGTCTATAATCTGATTTTCCTGATAGTTTCATGATTCTTTTCACAGGTGGTTTGTTCAAAACAGGACACAAAGTCCACACATCACATCGCATGATTATGATTTTTAAATCTCTTTTATTCTTTAAAACCAGGCCCCTGTTTCTTCATGCCATTGATTCGGTAGTGAAGCTAGGTCATTTTTCCTGTTTCCATTCTGGACTTGACTGATTGCTTCCTTGAGGTGGTTTTCAAACTCGATCCTTGGTCTCCTATACCTCTTATTAGTTCTAGACGCCTAATTAGATTCCAGTTCTGTTTCTTAGGCAAGAAGACCTGATTGTGATTCTGGGTCCTTTTGATTCTGTCATATCATGTTGTATAAGAGGCCTAGTTATTAGAACTTTCGATTTTAGGTTTTTAATTCCTTTCTTATCTCAGTTGCTTTTGTCTCTTTGGCAAGATTCAAAAGTTTTCTATGTTTATTATCTTTGCCCAACCAAATCCAAACAGTCAAGATTTATAGAGACAGCATACCTAGGCAGAATAACTGGTTCTGAGTCTATGGACACTTTGTATTTGAAGAAAGATTCTCCTGCTTCATACACAGAGGGGATTGACGGTATAGGGGAAAAATGTTTTAGTTATAAACACTGAGAGATTACTAAATGTAAGATTACAAAAAGTACATCAGTAATTAGTATATTTAGAAACTGTATTATTAAAAGTCAGAATGAAAATAGCTGAATTTAATGAGTCATTTGCTAATTATTTAGATTATGGATTTCCAATGCCATTTGCTTCTAGCCCTTTTCCTCTTCCTTAGGGAGTTTTTGGTGGGCATTCTAATGCTTTCAAACACCTCCAGAAACTACTATATACTGATAACTGACCATAAATTGTACCTTTGGAGAGATACATAAGAGATTATGACTCAGGATCCATGCTCTGTTACTGACTGAGATAGACCACAAGCAGTTTGCACCACAGTTGAAGATTCTCAGAGCCAAAAGTAGTTAGAATTCTGCTGATGACCTAGCATGCTATCTACTGCTTGGTAAAAGAAAACAGAGACATAAATCATGAAGATCAATGTGCCTACTGAAGAAACAGTGTTTCACCAGGCTCCTCAGGTGCCAGATGTATTTTGCTATGGGTCCAGCCCAGGGGCTTGCAGAGATGATTGTACCTGGGGAGTTTTGAAACTCATGGGCAGACTCTTACCCTAGAACTGAGTCTGGTTCTCTAAGGGTGGGTCCCAGGTACTGGGGTTTTGAAAAAGTTCTTAAGGTGATTCTAATATGAAATCATGTCCAACTTAGCCAGCAAATAAGAGGTACAATTTATAAGACTTATTCTGTACAGAGGCCAGAGCTGAAAATCGTTTGCACATAAAGAAACTGATGCCTGGAGAGATATTATTTGATCAATGTCCTGCTACAAAGCAGAGTTTCATATCTAGTCTGTCTGGCTTCTGAACTAGGGGATTTTGAACTTTTTTTGGAACACAATCCAAAGTAAGATAAAAAATTTACAATATAGCTAAGAACCCATAATATAATAAAACACAAGTTTAACAACACTACTTAATCTTATTAAGTATGATGCACAGATATTCTGTTTTATTTAATGAAAAAAAGACTCCTCAAAACCCACTAAAATGATCTCATGACTTGCAGTTTGAAACATTCTTCTAAACCACGACAGTACAGACTTTATTTTTGTTTCAAACACATGGCAAGATCTTTCCTCCATCAGTGCCTTCTCATTCTGTTTGTTTTCTCACGTGGAAAGCCCATTTTTTTCTATGCATTTTTAAAAGACTGTCAGGGTGGTTCCTGGCTAAAAAGCATTCCCCAGACTACCCCAGCTTATGGTGTTCTCTTATTTCAGTGCTTATAGTTAACACACAGAGCTCATCACACATTTTTTTAAAATCCCAAATTGTATGATATACTGTGATTCTCTGCATTTGTCTTTTATCTTAGATGGTTAATATCTTCTTGACTGAATTTAATGCTCTGAGGACAGTGACTATGTTGTCTGCTTTTGTATCTGTACTATTTGAAGTGTGTAGCATAGAGCTGGGCACATCACAGATGCTAAAAACAACGGCATGGCCCTAGACAGGTCAATCTCTGCGCTTTTATTGCTTCATCCATGAAATAAACAGGGCTGTTTTAGGTTAATTCTAAAGTATCTTCCAGGTTTTTAAGTCAATCTTTCTATGATACATACAAACTTCTATAAAATAGAGAAATGATGGGAGAAAATGTTTTTATGAGCAACTACAAGAAAAGTTCTTGTGTGGGAAGAAAAAAGGTTGAAACTGGCATTTTTTGGTAGGCAAAATATAAACTCCTCTGTGCTATCTCTGAGCAGATAAAGAACTTACTGGAGTTTGAAAATGAAGTAGGGCCCTGTGTCACTTGGATACCAAAAAGTGATTATTCATAGGCTGCATTTCTTTTTCAAGTTGAATGAACAAACTTACCAAGTTGAATTGATTACATAATAACACCATGTTTAATAAAGAATGTGGGGTTGGGGCATGTGGAGGCAGAGGTATCACGATTTAGGGAAAAAATGATTGAATACAATTAAGTTCTAGACACCATTTGTTTGGAAGTGGTTGGTAAACATCACTGAGCACTTTCCCAGGGCTTCTGAGGTCAAAGTATGTGGCTGATTCAATCACTTACAACCCCATGACCATCGGCATTCTTATGGTCCCGAGGCTATTGGCAGAAGACCCAGAGAGGTAGTTAGTCCCTATGGGGCTCTGTGTGTGTGTGTGTGTGTGTGTGTGTGTGTGTGTGTGTGGTGGGAAATGGGGTGCTGTGGGGCGTGGGTCATCTATTGTCTTTACCTACTCAACATTCATTTCCTCTTTGTTAGCAAACTAATTTTCCTTTGGGGAACCTCCTCTCTCCCACCTAGTTCATATGATTTACGTGTGTGTGTGTATGGGAGGGGGGTGAGGTGGGCAATAAAGCTCCTGTAATCTTTTTCAGACATAGTCAAGTGACCCAATCTGCAGGGCATATTCGAACCCATGGTTATAATGCTTAGTTCAGAGATGAGTGTAGGACCCAAGTAGATCCTATAAGTCTCATTCCTTGCTAGTGGGATCAGTTGCTAAGGAGGTTGGAGGAGAAAGTAAGACGGGCTGTCAGTATAGGCCCTGATTAGAAAAAACAAAACCAGTCCAATGAAAGCACAGCTACAATATGGAGAGAAACGGAGTCCTAACATTCTTTGAACATCTGGAGGAAAAAAGAGATTTAAAAAACAACTTCTCCTTCCTCCTATTCTTCTTCTCCTCCATTTTTTACACCCCCAGATCTTCTTGGGATTTTAAGCATGTGGGCCAATACTTTCCAATCTCTTCCACTGGAGGATTTCTTAAGTCACTTTGAGTTGGGTACCTCTTACATCCAATCATCCTGACTATATATGGGAGTTTATCATAATAGGAAGATATCTCCTGGGGTGCCTGGGTGGTTCAATCTGTTAAGTCTCTGACTCTTGATTTTGGCTCAGGTCTTGATCTCACAGTCATGAGATCCAGCCCAGAGTAGGGTCTGCGGTGGGCTCTGTGCTGTGTGTGGAGTCTGCTTGAGATTTTTCTCTCTCCTCTCCCTCTGCCCCTCCTTCTCCTCCTCCTCTCTCTCAAAAAAAAAAAAAAAAAAAAAAAGGAAAAAAAAAGGAAGATATCTTCCCTCTTGCTTACAGCCAACCTTTTCTCTGATCTTCATCTTTGCTCCAGGAAGGACCACGGTCTCCAGCTTCTATAGAGCCCAAGACATATTTCTTTTCCACATTGTAAAAGAAGTTGCTCCACTCTTTTGTATATTGTCTCCTTGCCCTCTTCCTTCACAAGTCAGCATGTGCTTGTTATACAGCTGCAGGTGGGAGGAGAAGAACTGAGGTCCAATCTCAGGCTACTGATGCTAATGCTTTTGTGGGCATTAGAAATTCCCTCTGAGCCCATCCCCTTGGGGGGGGGGTGTCTTTGTAGCCCAAGTGGGATCTCCACCTTGAATTGAGGGCCCATCTCCACGTCAGCCAGAGGACGCTGCACGGTACAAATCACACCCTATCCTGAGGCCCCATGGTACTAAGAAGCAAGAGCTGGATCCATGAGGTAGAAAAAGACTCTCTGCTGCCCACATCCACTGTTACGGTGGTCTCTTCCTAAGGTTGATGGCTGCTGATGCTGTGGGTCTCTGGGGCATCTTCACACTGCGCATACTCCACTGCGGTGGGCAGTGATCACAAACGTTGATGATGGTTGGAAAAATAGTATCACTTGTCACTTGAAAGTAACATTTTCCAGCGTCATTTAGGTCTTAAGGTGGTATCTTTTCAGGAGAGCCTTTCTGAGTTTGGGATCTTTACAGCTAATCCCTGTTGATGAAAGTCAAAGTCAACTGTTGGAGTAATCCAGTTGGAAGCCATCAGGCATCTGGCCTTTGGAAGAGAGCAAAGCATAGAGTAGGGCAAGACATTTGGCAAATCTCCATGCCATTCGCTAGTGACACATTCAGGAGTCAGTCTAAGGGACCCTACTGGCCTTTGGTTATTTCAGGGTCCAGCGCTCGCGGGGGAGACCCTCATCACTGTGTGGGAGATGGAGGAAGTACAAACCGGACACGCGCGAGGGAACGCAATTCCACTGGGCAGTCGCCCGCGGCGTGCAAGGCTTTAGGGGCGCGGGCGACGGCAACGCGGGGGTGAGGGGCAGGAAGACAGGACCCTAAAAGAACTGGGGTGGTTAGGAGACTGGGCGAAGTTCCCGGGGCAGTGGTGGGGCGCAAGCCAACGACGGGAGCAGCGCCCGGGTGCTGGGTGCCAGCGCTGGTCCTACCTTAGCCCAGGCGGAGGGGTGACCAGACCCGGCGGGGGACGGCAGGAGCGGCCGGAAACCCGCGGGCGCAGCAGCCCCGGGGCAGCCTGGACGGTGGCCTCCGGAACAGCAGCGTCTCCGCCTGCCCGCTCCCTCCTTACTTGCCTCCGCCCCCTCCCCCCGCCCCCTCCTCCCCTCGTCCCCTCCTCCCCTGGCGTCCTGAAACGCGGCGGGCGCCTTTAAGAGGGAGCTTTGGTTACCCTGGGGGCGGGAACCCCTCGGCAGATTGGGAGGCGGCGGCGCTCGCCCGCGATGCTCCTCACTTTCTGCTCCGGCTCCAGCCTCCGCCGCCGCCTGGGTCGCCGCCGCCGCCGCCTCCTCTTCCTCCTCCTCCTCTGCCTCGAAGCGGCGTTTTCTGCAGCGGAGAGAAGTGCTATGTCAGGAAAGTTCCGGGAGGGACTGGAGGGGGCCCCGCTCCCTGGGCTCTGCTGCAGGCGCCCGCGCGCAGCTCTTTGTATGAGGTGAGACTTGGGGTCCGCGGCACCCCGGACAGGTAGCCGCCCGCGGGGAGCGCGTCGATCCGCGGCGCTGCGGAGGGGGGGCGCTGTGCTGTCGGGCGGAGTGGTGGCGGAGGAGCGGCTGCTTAGACCGAAGTTGTGCAGGAGAAGCTCGGGTTCTCGGGAAGGTTTTGCGGCTGCACCTCAGCGATTGAGGCAGCCCGCGCCGCACGGTGAGGGCCCGGCCGGGACTCGGTTTCCCCGGGTGCCGCCCGCCTCGCCCTCCCGGCGCCCCCTGGCGCCATCCCCTGCCTGCTGGAGCTGTTAGGCCTTCTAGGAAACCGGGCGGCTGCAGGTTGGCCCCCAACGCCGGCTTTTTCTCTGCGGGGCTTTCTCCTCCAGTAGCTAAGTGCCGGGAGTGAGAGGAAGGGGATGGAATCCTCTTGAACTTTTACACTGTGCTCTCGTCCCTCTTTAGGGGTGAAATGGACCTCGTTTGCCCAAGTCCGGAGGCTCCCCAGGAGCCCCAACAGTTCTGAGAGCTTGCCTCTTACATGTGGGTAAGCTTGCGGCGCTGTGTGTCTGTCTTTCAGCCCTGGTCGTTTTTCAGCGTCGCCCTGATTTTAGTCCTCTCTTCCCCGCCCCTTTTGAAACATTCTTTTCTTCTTTTTTTGTTTTGAATATCCTTGACGTGCTAAATATACACACACAAACAAAATCCCCCCGCGATATATCTTTATGATATGCCCGATAGAGCCAACCCCAAATTTCCAAGTGATCCTTTCATCTCTGGTTAAATATTTAGACCTGGTTTGGACACTTATGGAATACAGGTATCCCACAGTAGGTATGCAGTTTTTCGGTGAGGTTTTAGCTGTGCCTTTTTAAGATAGGATTTTGTCTTTATTTGTTTATGGGGGAATATGGTTTTCATTATGTGTTAGGTTAAAAGGCTCCAGCTAATTTTAAGGGTAGTATTTCTAAAATCATAAAAAAAAAAACCCTTGATATTTCTTGAATAATCCAACATTGCTTCAAATAATTTTACCCTTGGATGAGGTATGTAATTCGTGTAATTATTTGATGAAACCATAATATATGAGTACATTTATTACACAAATGGGTAAGTTTTGTTCTTTCATGTTTTCTGTGGGTGAGGGAAGCTCATTTTCTCACCCCTCCAGGTCTCTACCACACCTGTCTAGTCCTGTTTCTGTCTTCTCCACTCACACTGTGTACATCTGATGTCAGTTGCAAATCGGAGATGCTGATGAAAGGTCCCTATATTTTGTGACGTGTTGCATAGCCAGAGTTTTAGCGACATAATTGATTGTAACACAGATTATTTTAAACAATTAAAATAAGAATGTGGGAGCTTGTTTAAAGAAAAGAATATCATAAGTATTTAAATTCTCAGTTACATGGGTTACATATAATCTCTTTGTGAAAAAATACTACCAAAATAGAGAGGGAGTATTATAGGAAACATTTACAGTGGGGAAGTTTTGAAAGGAAATTGTTACAGGATAACCATTAATATAACCATTAAATTTATAACATCTTGTTTGGGATATAAATTTTTATCTCCAAGCAAAATTTTGTCACATTGCTCTCAAGTATACCAGAACTGAAACTTAAAAAAAAAAAAACAAAAGAACTCACCATCCCAACATTTCCTGAAAATTGACAGCAAACTGAATGTTCTTGGGAAAAACTTTGCTTAGAAAAGTCACATACTTAAGATCCTAACTGCAGTTATCATTTTACCGTAAGTTTGCTGGAGTCCAGACAAAAGAGAACAGCATTCAGTAAGAATTTGGGGTTCCCAGGTGGATGGGACTTAGTTTCTAGAATATACAATTTTCTAGGAAACTTAAAAATTTTGAGATTTTATGTATGATATATTTGATGGGAGATGATTGCTTTATGAGTGATGCCTTTTTTTTTTTTTTTTTAAGTAATCTCTACACCCAGCCTGGGGCTTGAACTCACCACCTCGAGATCAAGAGTTGCATGCTCTACCAACTGGACCAGCCAGGTGTCCCTGAATGATTCTTTTTGAAACCATATATATCACAAATTTATATATAGAACTAAAAAATCCATATCTGTCTGTCTATATCCACATCTGTCTGTCTTACATCTGTAAGTAAGATATCTATACTTACATTATATATCTGTATATCTGTAACAGGGAAAATTATTCAGGTACTTGATAACATACATGCACCAGCAACACAGGTCTAAATGACCAGAAACTAAAAATACTTCCTGTTAAGGCTTGTCATCTCTTCAGCATTTTCATCAATTTCATCAGTATCAGTTAAGTTAAAAAATACTGTCTTCCCACCTGTTGTTATTCTTGTATAAGTCTTGGACCAGGGAGCCATAGGCCAGTGATCTTAACCACATGTTTATTAAAATGGACTGAATTATCCCATCAGTGGGTGATTGAACCAGGCATTTCTTATGCTTCAGTAATTTATCGTCAGCGGAGGAGTCTCTAGGAAAAAATTGGCTTGTCAATATGATGTTTTCTTTTTTAACACTTCGGAAATGACCTTCAGGACATTCTCCATGGGTCTAAGACTTAAGAGAGTAGGTCTCGAAACCATGGGAGACAAAGCTTTGGAAGTTTTGGTACTCCACCTTGTGAAATGATGTCCTGAATAAGCATTTGGTTTGAGAGAGAGGTACCCATTAATGCTTGGGAAAATAATGCTATGATATAGTGCTGTAGTCACTACAAGCTTTGGAGTTATTTCTTATCACTTTCCACACCTGAGACTGCTACATTTCAGCATATGTGTATGAAAATTAGAAATGAAATAATGTTTTAGGCAAATTTTTGCTTTATTTGCTAGGCATTTTTAAAAAATACATGTTTATATTTGTGTTTATATTTGCTGTACATGCCCTTTGTTGCAGGAGGCAAGTTTATTCCTTTTTGAAACTATGAGGTGTATTTTAGCGTGAGTTCTTAGTGTTTACTTGAAACAGACAGTAATGTGTTTCGCAGAGTTTATGTTGTGTCTCTTTGGCTTTTAAAAAATAGCATTTGAGATGTTTGATTATGAGCCTGAGATCATGGTCCTTTAGAACTGTTGGGATCTTGGTCAATTATAGTTTCAGTTTCTTGGGAATTTTTTGTTTAAGGTCAAATGTGGTCCTAGTTTTAACTGGATGATCCACAAAATAGGTACTTTCAGAACCACAAAACATGGAGAACACTCCAAATAATTTGCAGTTGAGGCAGCCCAACATGCTTTAGTGTTTAGTTGGCTTGAGGCAGTATGCCATGCTCGTAAAAAAATGGTTTCTGAAGCTGACAGTGAGCTGTTCCAGTCTTTGACTTTGACACATAGGATAAAGTGCTTTTTAGCCTCCAGTCTGCTTGCACATACGGACAGAATTGGTAAAAGTAATTTGTTCCCATTTCTGTGTCTATGACAGAAGATTCAGGAAATTCAAGCATGAAACTGTAGGTTAATATGCTGGAAAGCTCATTCATGTTTATTAAAAATGTAAGGAAGAGTTAAGAAGGTTGGATTTTAAAATAGCTCTCAGATCTTAGGCAAAAGAGTATATATTTGCAGTTAGGAGGATAATCTAGTGATCACATGTCGAAATTAATAATAACACTATTATTATCAGTATTTCCTTTGAGTGATAATTCTAAAGAAATTAAATTCTCCCAGGCCCCATTTAGATTGAAAAACGTCCCCAGCTGGATAGTGTACAAATAAGCAATCACTTGGTATATATGTTAATCAAATCTTAGGTAATTTTCAGTTGAAACCCTTATGTGTCATTTTAACCATAAGTTTTACATACCATTTGGGGCTTTTGACCACAACTTCTTCATTAGCTTCTTTTCTCTCAATTGACTAAGTCTTGTCTATATCATTAAAACATTGAAAAAATATTTTAGGCAACAATTTTTTATGTGGAAATTCGAATGTTCTGCCCTGAGAACATGGTGCAGAAGGGACATGATGCCTTATTCTAGCTGCTACCTTCAAAAGGGAGATGCCTTCACGTCTTCCTGTTTGTTTGTTTTTTTTAAAATATATTTTAGAGAAAAAAATACACAGGCATTTAAAGATGCTAGAAGTTTGGATCAGAATAGGAGTTTCCAATGAAAGTTACCTAAGAATCAGTTAACATTTATGTCAGGTGTCCAGTACAGTATTTGGCTGAGGGTGTCTGCTGCAGGGTTTTGGATCTAAGATGATCTTGGGAGGTTACAGAGTCACGGGGTGGGGGAGGGTGTGGAAAAGGGCGACTCCAGGTAGAGCATCCATTGTCTTGCAGAGGAAAAAATGTTGCGTTTTGTACACAACTCCTTGTTTTTTAGAATGTATTATTATTTATTTTTGAGAAAGCGTGAGAACAGAGGAGAGGCAGAGACAGAGAGAGAATCCCAAGCAGGCTCCGCGCTGTCAGTGCAGAGCCCCACACAAGGTTCGAACTCACGAACTGTGAGATCATGACCTGAGCCGAAATCAAGAGTCAGACGGACACATAACCGATTGAGCTACCCAGGTGCCCCCAAGTGTGTACTTGTAATAAAAATCTGTTCTTTTCATCATTTTAGCTGATTTTTGCCATTACTTCTAGGCTGTATGTGAAGTAGGCCATTTTCCTGCTACATTTTGGTTAAGTTTGCACAAACTAGTTTTACTAACAGTAGCAGAAAATCTGTTCTTTAATCTTTCAGCTAGTTCCCTCTCAGTATTTCTTCAAGCATTTTTACTTTTTTTGAATTACTGAGCTTGTTAGTAAAAGGATTTTTAGATTTAAAGTTTCCCTCATTTTCCATGATAGATTGTGGGCAAATTTGTTCCTACAGAGAGGTTTAATGATGTTGGGAACTTCTTATTTTTGTTTCCATATTTTGTAAATAGTTGCTATTGTAAAGTTTTAAATCTTTCTTCTTTTTTAAAAAAAATGTTTATTTTGAGAGAGAGCATGAGTGAAAGTGGGGGAGGGGTAGAGAGAGAGGGGGAGAGAATTCCAAGCAGGCTCTGCACTGACAGTGAGGGGCTTGAACTCAGGAACAATGAGGTCATGACTTGAGCTGAAATCAAGAGCCAGAAGCTTAACCCATGGAGCCACCTAAGGGCTCCTCAAATCTTTACTTTTTATCCTTATGCTAAAATAGATATTTTTTCCTTATGATGAAAGTGACACATGTTCATCATGGAACATTTAGAAAATTCAAACAAGCCTAAAACCAAAAAAAGCCTAAAACCAAAAAAAAGAAAAGAAAAGAAAAATTACCCCCACAGATAACAATTGTTCATATTTTGGGGCACATGGGTGGCTCAGTCGGTTAAACGCCCCCCTCTTGGTTTCAGCTCAGGCCGTGATCTCACATCTGTCATCTCTATCATGTTTTCTCTTTCTCTATCATGTTTCTCTGTCTGTTTTCTCTTTCATTTTTGCTCTTTTATTTTCCTTCTCCTGTGTTTTCAGGTTTATTCTACTATTAATTCTAATTTTTTAGGTTGGGTACTTAGCTTATTAACTTGAATCTTGCCTTATTAGAGGATAGTTAATTTCCCTTGAATCACTACATTGGCTGCTTATCAGAAATTTTTATAGGGGTGCCTGGGTGGCTCAATTGGTTAGACATCCAGCTTGGCTCCGGTCATGATCTCAGGGCTGGGGAGTTTGAGCCCCTGCTGACGGCTCGGAGCCGGAGCCTGCTTTGGATTCTGTCTCTCTCTCTCTCTTTCTCTCTGCCCCTCCGCACTCACACTCTGTCCCTCTTCCTCTCTTAAAAATAAATAAACATTAAAAAAATTTTTTTAAGTAATTTTTATGTAGTATTTTTGTTATATAGTGCCATTTGCTATGATTTCTTGAGAATGGTGTTTTCTGGCTTCTAAACATACTTTGTTGTTGCTGCTGATTCTAACCTACTTGTGATATGGTCAGGGCTTGTGGTCTCTATCATACCAGTTCTTTGATGCTTTTTGATGTAAGCTTCATGGGCTAGCGCAGATGTTCTCTTTTTTAAAAAAGTGTTCTACCTGTCACTTGAAAATAATGTGTATTCTCCAGTTTCTGGGTGCAGTGTTGCATGTGGGTCCATGTGTGTCCATAAGATGAAAGTTTTAACTGTGTTGTTTATTCTTTATCCTTATTGATATTTTTGTCTCCTTGATCATTCACTTACTGAGAAACTATAATAATGGATTTGTCAATTTCATCTTGATAATTTACCTTTCCTTTACATAGTTTGAGGTTTGATGTTAGATGCTTTTAAGATCAGATTTTTAGATATTGCCGTGGTAAACTAAACTTTTTATTATGTAATGACCTTCTAAATCTCTAATAGTGCTGGGATGCCTGGGTGGCTCAGTTGATTAAGGCTCCAGCTCATGATTTTAGCTCAGGTTATGATCTCATGGTTGGTGAGTTTGGACCTTCATCAGGCTCTGCTGACAGTGTGGAGCTTGCTTGAGATTCTCTTTCTCCCTGTCTCTCAGCC
The DNA here is from genome assembly GCF_003009895.1 of Hyaena hyaena. Lineage (NCBI taxonomy): Eukaryota > Metazoa > Chordata > Mammalia > Carnivora > Hyaenidae > Hyaena > Hyaena hyaena. The sequence continues at coordinate 161,182 of NW_024081522.1, read as the reverse complement.
CCTCTCCCATTCACTCTCTGTCTCTCTCTCTTTCCAAAAAATAAACATTAAAAAAATCTCTGATAGTTCTATTTGACTTGATATTTTTCTATAATATTAATAAAATGATATGTGGTTCTCTATGATCAACTTAACATAGCTAATGTTTTTAGATGTATCTCTCATAAATAACATATAGCTGGATCTTTGCTTTATAGTTTAGTCTTATTATATTTAGAATAAAGGCTGGTATACTCAGATTTATTTATTGTCATATTATGATGTATTTTCTATTATACTTTGTATCATTCTACTCTATTGCTTTCTTTTAGATATATTGATTTTCTACTTTCTTTACTATTCCTTTTTATTTTGAGGGTTAGGAGATTGCTATATACTCAGTAGCTACTTGTTTTAGTAGATAACCAGGCAGTTCTACTATGCATACTCATATTAATCTTGTCTAAAGTTAATATCTTTGCTTTCTGTTGTGGACTGAAATGTGTCTCTCCCAGAATTCATATGTTGAAGCTCTAACCCCCAATGTGATTGTATTTGGAGACAGGGCCTATATGGAGACAATTAAGGTTAAATGAGCACATAGGGTGTGTAATAAGATTGTATTCAGATAAGAAAGAAGAAAAGACACCAGAGATCTTTCTCCCTTCTGCACATGCACAGTGGAAGGGTCATGTCAGGACAAAGTGAGAAGGTGGTTATCTGTAAGCCAGGATAAGAGGTCTCACCAGAAACCAACACTGACATCACCTTGACTTGGACTTCTAGGTTCTAGAACTATTACAAAGTAAATTTCTGTTGTTTAAACTACCAGTCTGTGGTATTTTATATTAGCCCTAGCAGATTAATACATTCTTCTTTTTTTTTCTAAAAAAATTTTTAATAAATAAATTTTTATTTATTATTTATTTTGAGAGAGAGAGCAGGGGAAAGAGTGTTAGCAGGGGAAGGACAGAGAGAGAGCGAGAGAGTGTGTGTGTATGAGAGAGAGAGAGAGAGAGAGAGAGAGAGGGAGACTACCAAGCAGGCTCCACATTGATAGTGCAGGGCCAATGTAGGCCATGAACTCATGAATGTGAGATCATGACCTGAGCTGAGATCAAGAGTCAGACACTTCACTGACTGAGCCACCCAGTGCCCCCATTCTGCTTTTAAAAACATGAAAATTCTTAGAATTTTTTTTGACTCTTATGATACTCATTTCCAACTTAATGTGTTTTTGCTGTTGAATGTTTAAGTTCTAGCCTATTTTTTTTTCCAGTATTACTTTAATTGTTGTTAACATGAAGATATTTAACCATGTATTTGTATTTGTTCTTACCATTCCTTCCTGGATATCAGACCTTCTATGTGGGATCATTTTTTCCTGCCTAAAGTATATGCTTTACTTTTCCTTTATTGAGGGTGTGTGTGTGTGTGTGTGTGTGTATGTGTGTGTGTGTGTGTGACAGAGAGAGAGCGGGAGACAGACAGACAGACAGATTTTTGTGTGTGATAATCCTTTGATTTCACCTTGGTTCTGGGAAAACTCCTTGGTATTGAATTCTATTTGGCAGTTATTTTCTTTGTGTGCATCAAGAAATATATTTTTGTTGTTTTCTGAATTGTACTGTTGCCACTGAGAATTAAGCAGTCAAGTGAATTTTTTTCCTTTGTAGGGAAATCTGTTTTCCCCCTCTGGTTCCTTCTAAGATATTTTAAAGATACTCAGATATTCTCTCTCTTCTTAAAGATATTCTCTTACTTGTTTACTCTTGTTTCTGAATTTTCCGTCCAATATTTCTGTATATGAGTTAAAAATCTGCTTGGCATTAGAGAGACTACATTTGGGAAGTAGCATCTTTTAGGAATTCTGAAAACTTCTATTATCTTTTGAATATTTCCTCTCTATTGATTTAAAGATCTCTTTTTGGAATTCTAATTGCATGCTTGTTAGGCCTTCTATATTATCTTCCTTCTTTCTTATCCCTTTAATGTCTTGATTACATGTGGGAAAACTTCTGTTTCTACTTGTAGTTTACTAATTCATTTCAGCTATGTGTAATATTTCACTTTGTTGATTTTGTTTTTGATATAGTTATTATATAATTTTCTAGAACCTTATTTGATTCTTTTTCACATCTGCTTATCTCCTACTCATAATATCAACTATTTATTTTTTTAATTTTATATTCTAATAACTTCTATAAATGAAATCTTTTAGTGGGTTGGTTTCTGTCTCCGGGTCCATCCCCCCCTCCTCCGACCCCAGGCTTCTTAATCACTAATGAGCTGATCACTTTCCTTGGAATTTTATCTGTGGTACTGGTTCCAAGCCTGGGTTGAAGGTGGGTTCCTTCGGAGGGGAAATGTATTTTGCTTCTGCAACTAGCGTGGGCACACTCTTGACCTAGACACATTTTAAGTGAGATTTTTCCTTGAGGGTTTTATTTTTTTTTTTTAATTTTAAAGAAAAATCTCAGTACTAATTTGTGATTACAAATCTGTTGGAGAAATCATCTATCTTGCACCAGACTCAAGACCTGCAGTTTTCTTTGTCTTTGCCTTTTTGGCATGGAGGAATTTCTTATTCACTTCTAACATGTAGCAAATGTAGCCCTTTGCAGCTTGGTTGATGTTGGAATTTTTTGGCAAATATTATAATGCTACAATCCCAACTCAGATTTAAATCTGACTATACTAAATAAACTATTTTGTTTCTGAGATTGTAGACATGTCCAAAATAGGGCATCTTTGTTTTTGAGATTACTATGCAAACCTTAGCTAATAACTATAGGGTGTTTGCTTTTGAAAAGAAAAAGCAGACACGAATATGTTAAGATATGATGGCAAACTTCTTATTTTTTCCCCTTTTAACTCCAATTTTACAATTTATTTTCCTCTGCTGATAAATTTGAAATATTGGTATTAGCACTTTCTTTTCCTAAGCCCTAAACTTCGTCTCATTTACCTTCCCTTAGTGTTTAATTTTGTATTTTGTTCTTTAGGGAGTTAGTGCAGGTATCTTATTTTTTTCAATTATTTGCTTACACCTGGTGACATCTTTGAATTTGAAAAACACTGCCAGTCACATTTAGTTTTCTGTTGCTTCAGATTTCTGTCTTTAAAATGGTAGTAGGGGAAGTTAAAGAGCCACCCATGGTCTGCATTGCCCTTATTTATACTCTCAAAAGCAGCAAGTGAAAGATGGCAAGCAGCAGGATACTTGTGAGGGGCTTGCTTCTGAAAAAGGAGTAATTATTCTATGCTTATTTCAAATGGTTACATCTTGGTAAATATTTTAAGCAGCATATAGTTTTTTCTTTTGTTATTATAACATACTCATTTTTTCCCCTTTAACCCTATGTAGGTTAGGTGTGTGGGTACAGCTTTGGTCGTGATTAACAGTTAAAATAGAAGGAGTTTAAGAATGTCAGCTTTTTATTTCTCCATGCTCAGTTACTGTGGATTAGCTATCAAAACATAGATAGAGTGATAAAATGAAGCCAAAAGAAAATTAAGGCCAAAGTAATTAACTTGATTACCTTTGGATAATTATTCCATTCATCAGGTACTAATTATCTGTGTCATAAACTTAACTTTTACTATTTTCTCTGCTCTTTTTATGAAATAATTTTTCTTTTGCATTCTGAGTTTTAAAGTCCATTTTTTGTCCTATTAATTTTTCTCATCTTGCATACCAAGGCACCAGTATCGAAATGATTTCTGAAGCTTGAATATTAGAATCTTATTCTGGCAAGGTCTTTGTTCATATCTAGATGCTAAATTGTAAAAAAGTTTCAGGAAAAGATCTTTCTGGTAATATTTTTTTAATGAGTAGACAGAACACTCCTATGAAAAGCCACATTACATAAAGCATCCATTTAGTGTGCGGCCCTGTAGAAGGGGAATTTTCTATTTATCTAATATAAACTTGAGACTTGGATTCATCATTTCACTGAATGCTCTCTCTTCTAGAATCTATGTTAAATTCTGTGTATTCTACTCAATTCCAGCATAATAAGTATTCTGCATATAAGAAGATTTTTTACATTTGTTTCACCTACCATTAGGCAAACTCTACATTCAGGCCATTTTGGTGCAGTGATTCTTGCCATTACTGAATATAGAACACACACACCTGGGCGCACACACACATACCACTTTCTGGCATCACTCCTTCATAGGGCTGTATCTGCTATAGGGGAAACCAAATGAGAAGTGGACGTGAATAAAGTATAATACAATTGGAAAAACTCCACATAAGTATAAGCAGTGATATTTGTACAGCAACATTTAGTGCTCTTCTTCTCCCCCCCCCTTTTTTTTTTTATAAGAGGCAATCCAAAAATTGCAATTTTGACTGTTGTGTGTGCAGTTGACATTGGGCTAGTAAAGTCCCTATGGGCATTTGTCTTACCAGCTGTATGTCAGTTGCATCAGCACTTTGTGAACTTGCAAGGCTTTTGCTGATGCTTTGATCTTTGAGCAGAGTACTAGAGGACTAGTAGCATCACTGGTACACTGTCAGTGGGTAACCCACTAAGGAACAAACACCACAACCTCAACCCAAATTTTTTGTCCCTATGATTTTGTGGTGCATGATGAGGAATTGTTCTTTGGTGTTTAGAATGAACCATTTTATCACTTTGTTTTTTTTTTTTTTTTTAATTTCTAAAGTTTCAAAATGATATTGCAGATTTTCTTTAAAAGATTTGTTTGCTGAGGCATGATTTTTGGTGTAGGAGAGGAGAGCAGGGTGGGGTTGGGAGGTGATAAGCAGTACTTTGAATTTAGAATGACGATAATAGAACACTTTTTACTGAGAGTGATCCTTCCCCATTGTCGGAAGTACAGCAAACCTGATTGAAAATTTAAATTTAGAAATAACAGAAATGGAAATAAGTTTGGGTTAGAGGAGATAATTATTTTTATACATGCATTCTGCTTTAGGGTAGCATTTAGTAGAATCCTTCATTTAGTGAGGTTTCAAAGACCATTTTCATGTATTTAAAATTTGTCAAAAATTTGGTTTTAGAAAACTTTTTTTAGGACCATGTGCATTTCATAAAATTTTATTCTTGCAGTGAAAGATTCCCACTTTTAGTCTTCATTTATTTATTTATTTTATTTTATTTTATTTATTTTACTTACCATCTGTGACCTATTTTCTCCCACTCCTTACCCACCAAAAGTAAAACAGAATACAACATAAACTGTAACTTTAAAACCAAACTATACTGGTCTTTAGCCTAGTACCTGGTTCATCATAGTGGATAATAGCATACTATAACAGAGCATGAGATTTAGAGACTATGGCAAGAACCTATGGATGCATATAAATAAGAAATTATGTTTTCTCTGTTTTCTTCACTTTGAGAGTCCTGAGTTTTCCTTTATAGCACGCAGAATCCATTGGTTATTTCTGTGTTTGTGTGTGCTTGGTATAAGTCAGGGTTCTCCAGAGAAACAGATAGTAGGAGATACATTTGATTTATTAGGAGGAACTGGTTCATATGATTCTACAGGAAGGGATGTCCTATGCTCTGCCATCTACAAGCTTGGAGCCCCAAGGAAGTGAGGGCCAGGGATACAGCTATCAGTTGAGGGTAGAAAGAAGATTGGTGTTTTCAGCACAAACAGTCCTAGCAAGGTGCAACATCCCTGTTCCTCTGCCTTTTTGTTTTGTTTTGTAAGGCCACAAGTCTAAACGTCTAAACCAAACTGACTCCATGACAGGCTTTAAGTTTCCCCTCTGAATTAGAAGGCCTGAGTTTCAGCTTTCCTGAAACTATCAGGCAGTTACACATTGCCCAAGGCAGGAGAAACCACCCTTGCAACACCCAATCAGGAAAATCCAGCGACCACCCTCCACATTACTAAGGGAGAGGCCTGGAGATAGAAACTATAGATAGGACCCTGTTACCTAATGTTAAAGTTAACCTGTCAGTCGCAGAACAAGACCCTAGGCTCGCTCTGTGATTGGTTGAATTTAAAGGTACTCTAAATGTTGTAATTGGATCCCGCCAAAAGTAACGAATACTTTAGACAATGTGTATGGTCAAACCCGCTGTCAATGATGTTGAATTATTATGATTGGATCATTGTTCCCATGTCAGAACTTCTGTAACTCCCCCGTCTCAAACCCCATAAAAACCCTACTCTGCCCTTGTTCGAGGCTCTCAGCATGGACCCATACACTGGTGAAGTCTTTGAGCCCGAGCTTAAGCCCGTAATAAAGCCCTTTGCCTTTGCATGCATGACTCGGTCTCCCTGGTGGTCTCTGGTCGGTGAGGATACTGCGATCTGGGTATAACAGTTTGGGCTTTGCATGGATTGAATAATGCTCAATCACATGAGGGAGAGTAGTCTCTTTACTCTGTCTACCAATTCAGATGCTAATCTCCTCCAGAAGCACTGTCACAGACACCTAGAAATAACATTGAAACCAGATACCCAGTGTCCCCCGTCCAGTTAACCATCACAGTAAGTCTCCACACTGAGACTTGTGTGTTACATAAGATCAGGAGATGTATCTGTTTTGTTCTGCACTGTATGCTATGCTCAGAAGCTGGCTTAGAGCAGGTGCTTAATAACTATTTGTTAAAGGAAAGAAGGAAATTGATTTGAAGAAATTTATAAGTCAAATTGAAAATTATATGTCAAAGATTTATATGAAATAAATCGGTAGCAGGCACCTGGCTGCTCAGTCAGTGGAGTATGCAACTCTTGATCTTGGCATTGTGGTGTAGAGATAACTTGAAAATAAAATACATGGGAAACATGATGGAAGACTGAGCATCAGGGCAAAATATGCAAGTGAAGGTAATTTCAGTTGGCACGGGATGACTCTGTTGACATTTTCTTCGTCTTTGTCTGGTGGCTCCTTTGAATATTAAAGCTAGTCTTACTTCATAGATTTTTGAACTCTAAGTATTTTAAGTATGACCTTTAGATTTTTCAGAATCTTCCCAAGTTAACCAGAATTATTTTGATCATGGCAGTGAATCAAGGTCAGGCAGATTTGCCATTATTTCTGAGGATGAGTCAACACGGCTCTACAGCGATCTTATTTTGAAATGGCATGCTAACAGAATGATCTTTAATTCTGTGCTATTACTCCTGTGTTATCTTCTAGCTTAGTAATTGCATATTTTCCTGTATGTTCATTATTGGAATTTACAGTGATAATTAACTATATTTCCGTACAACAGGATCAAGGGACCAATGATTTGAGCAGCCTTCTTAAAAAAAAAAAGTATAGTTGACCACTATATATATAATCAAGAGGATATTTGAGATCATTGTGATATCTTAATGATATCTTGTGATACCATTAAGGTCTTCTGATTCTACATTCTGTGAAATTTCTGTGATACTGATATATTCAATTGTTGCAGGTGAGGTGAGGTAGTAAAGTGGTGGGGTAGGGAGTCTCATAAAATGCCTTATACCAAGAGATGGTGTTTGAACCATCTTAGGCAGTGACATTGTCCAGATGCATAGGAAGAAAGAAGAGACTATAGCATAAGCATATTTGTCCCCACTTATTTTTAGCAGACACATAGCATGTCATATGGCTTTCTGCCAACTAGCACAGGACCTGGCACATGGTTGATGCCATGGACATTTTTGTTGAATTGATTTGGCTTGAGCTCTCAGGGACAGTCACAGTCCCAAAAAACGTTACGAAAAACAAATAGGCTATACTTTTCATTGCGCCTAGAGATAGGGGAATAAAATGGGCATGATTGTAGTGGACTGTTTCTGAAAGGTCTAGGAAGGAATATATAAACTTCCATCGCGTTTAAAGCAATGAAAGAACAGAAGCTGTATGTATCTCTTTTGTTCTAAAAAAAGATTATTAAAAGTCATTGTTCTGAATAAAGGAGGGCAGATACTGGAGTGAAGAAGGTCAGAGGGAGAGAAACAAAGGTATGTCAAAATCATAGTGCAGAATATTGAAGTGAGAAATAGATTTAAATTCAGTTTGGGGTGAGAAATGGAAAACAGCTGTTTGCAAGGCTGATGAAGTAGCATCCCAAATGTCACTGCAGTGCTGGTGTTGTAAAGGACATGGTTTCCTTTTCTGGCCTGAATAGAACTGCTAGCTCATTTTATTGAGCACTGATAATGTGTCAGTACTTTATGTATTCTGGCTCAATGTAACGCTTATAACAGCTTTGTGAACTAACGTGTATTATGGTCACCTCCATTTTTCTGAGGAACCAAGAGATCAGGTAACCTGCCTGTGACACACAGTTCGTAAATAGCAACCAAGTACTTTAAGTGAACCAGGTTCACTGCTAAGGTGAACACGGTGGGCATCTGGAGGAAGAGTATGGAAGTTGCTCAATTGAACTCTTCTTTTTTTTTTTAATGTTTATTTATTTTTGAGAGAGAGAGAAAGAGAGCGCATGTGAGAGGAAAGGGGGTACAGAGAGAAAGCAAGAGACATAGAATCCAAAGCAGGTTCCAGGCTCTGAGCTGTCAGCACAGAGCTCGACCTTGGGGCTGGAACTCACAAACCATGAGATCATCACCTGAGCCAATATCGGTCACTTCACCAACTGAGCCACCCAGGCGCTCCTCAGTTGAATTCTTATAGTGGCCCTGACTGACTTTTTATTCCTTCCAAAGGACAGGACAAAATCATTTGTAATATGAGGCAATGGAGAAAAAAATACCAGTACGATGGTAGAAAACATCTAGTTTTGATTAAATTTATTTGAAGTCTTTGGAAACAAACTCTAATCATGCTAACTTTGTGACTGTTAATGAAAAATTACATCTCTAATTCTCACTTTGATAGGATGGGTACAGCGTTACTTAGGAAAATAGGTTTAGGGGTGCCTGGGTGCCTCAGTCGGTTAGGCATCTGACTTTGGCTCAGTGCATGATCTCACAGTTCATGTGTTGGGGCCTCGTGTCAAGCTCTGGGCTGACAGCTCAGAAACTGGACCCTACTTTAGATTATATGTCTCCCCCTCTCTCTGCCCCTTCTCCACTCACAATCTGTCTCTCAAAAATGAATGAATGTTTTTTTTAAAAAAACTCTTAGGGAGTTAGCATGGAAATAAGTAGGCAGTGTTTGTTTGTTATTGTTTTTGACTTTTTTTTTGCTTTGAAATTGCATTGATTCCCAGGGAATGTTTCGGGGAACCAGAAAGGTGATCTAGAGATTAATGTGAAAAAGTAGGCACTGTTTTGTTTTGTTTTTTATTTTATTTTTTTTAAGTTTAGTAGGTAAATAATTGGAGAAATTCTGGGGTACCTTAAAAAGTGGTGACTAAATAAATGATCATATTTCACATTTGTGGTTTTGGGGATAACAAATTCTATTCTACTCATAAGTCTGTTATACTCTTTAAGGATTGATGGGAATACATTTCTTGCATAATAACAGAATAAGGTGGTATACTTGATTAAGTCCTTTGGTCACCAGTTTCTAAATTTTTAAATATTATGTTTTAGTCATGGTCAGTAGGCATCGTGAGATACGAGGATGCTTATTTTGCTTCCATAATGTCTTTCCTAAGAAATAGAGTTTTTTTTAAAGAAATATCTTATGATCATTGAAAATGACTATTATAGGAAAATGTTCAAGCAGAATTTTTTCTTGAATATAGGAAAGCTACTTATTTGGGGAGATTTGGAAAATACACAAAAATACGGAAAATACAAGGAAAAAACATTACCAAGAACCTTACTGGTCAGAAGCGTGTTGTTATTTTGACGTGTTTCCTTCCAGTCCCTTTTAAGAATTACAAAAAACAGAAACCTAACAAGAACTGTATAAACAGCTTTGTAGTCTGTTTCCTTCACTCAACATGTTTTTGTATTTTCTTGATTAAGTACTCTTCAGAAAGCTTTTTTAAAAATGTTTATTTAATATTGAGAGAGAAAGAGAGCAGGAATGGGGAGGTGGGCAGAGAGGGAGAAACAATCTGACGCAAGCTCCAGGCACTGAGCTATTAGCACAGAGCCTGATGCGGGGCTTGAACCCATGAACTGTGAGATCATGACCTGAGCTGAAGATGGCTACGTAACTGACTGAGCCGCCCAGGCACCCCCTCTTCAGAAATAGTTTTAATGACTCTACAGCATTCTGTGATATAAAGCAAATAATTAGCTCAAACTGTTTCCTTAATGTGAATTGGTTGGCTTTATTTTCTTGCTATTATGTACATGAAATTTTTTAACAGTTTTATTGAGATATATTTAACATTTCATAAAATTCAGCCATTTCAAATGCATAGTTCAGTGGTGTTCAGTAGTTTTATCAAATGGTACAGTCATCACTATAATTGATTTTAGAACTTTTTTTTAATGTTTTTATTTATTTCTTTTTTTTTATGTTTTTTTTATTTATTTCTAGGAGAGAGAGAGAGAGAGCGTGAGCAGGGGAGGGTCAGAGAGAGAGGGAGTCACAGACTGAAACAGGCTCCAGGCTCTGAGCTGGCAGTCAGCACAGAGCCCGACGCGTGCTTGAACCCACAAATCGCGAGATCATGACCTAAGCGAAAGTCGGACGCTTAACCGACTAAGCCACCCAGGCGCCCCAGTTTTTATTTATTTCTAAGAGAGAGAGAGAGGGAGAGAGAGAGAGAGAGAGCGTGAGCAGGGGAGGGTCAGAGAGAGAGGGAGGTACAGAATCTGAAGCAGGCTTCAGGCTCTGAGCTAGCTGTCAGCACAGAGCCCGATGTGGGGCTTGAACCCACAAACCGTGAGATCATGACCTGAGCTGAAGTCGGATGCTCAACCAACTGAGCCACTCAGGCACCCCAATTTTAGAACATTTTCTAACCCCAGATAAGATCCCTCACACGTATTTAATCTCTCCTCGCATCCCTAATCCCAGAAGACTGCTAATCTACTTTCTTTCTTAATTGACTCTTCTGAATAATTTATATGATTGAAATTATGTGCTATGTGGTTTTTTGTGACTGATTTCCTTTGTTTACTTTAGTATTTTTGAGGCTCATCCTTAACATAGCAGTATCTGTACTTTATTCCTTTTCATTGCAGAATAGTATTCCGTTGAGAGGATATAATACATTTTGTCCATCCATTCATCAGCTGATGGACATTTATATTGTTTCCAGCTTTGTGCTATTAAGAATAATGCCGCTATGAATGTTCACATCCAAGTTTTTGTATGGACACACATTTTTATTTCTCTTGGACTGATACCTAGGAATGGAATTGCTTGAGTTGTATGGGAGTTTTATGTTGGACTACTTGAGAAACTACCAAAATGGTCCCACCATTTTTCATTCCCACCAGCAGTGTATGAGGGTTCCTATTTCTCCATATCCTTACCAACATTTGTTATTGTCTGTCATTTATTATAGTCATTCTAGTAGATGTCAAATATTTCTGTTCTTTTTTTTTAATGTTTATTTGTTTTTGAGAGACAGAGCATGAGCAGGGGAGGTGCAGAGAGAGAGAGAGAAGGAGACACAGAATCTGAAGCAGGATCCAGGCTCTGAGTTGTCAGCGCAGAGCCCCACACGGGGCTCGAATCCACAAACTCATGCACTGAGATCATGCACTGAGCTGAAGTCAAATACTTAACCCACTAAGCTACCCAGGTGCCCCTCAGTGTGTTATATAGTAGGGAAATATGCATTTCTATAATGACAATGATATTTAACATCTTTTCACACACTTATTAGGTATTTGTATATCTTCTTTGTTGAATTGTCTATTCATATCTTTTCATTTCTCAACTGGGGTTGAATATTATTAAGTTTTCAGTGTTCTTTGCAGATTCTGGGTATAGGTCTCTTATTTGATATGTATTTTGCATATACTTTCAGTTTGATTCTTGGCTTTTCATTTTCCTGATTATGTTATTTTAAGTCCAAAAGTTTTGAGTTTTGCTGAGGGCCAATTTGTCAGTGCTTTCTTTTTTGGACTGGTTTGTTTTTGGTGTCGTATCTATGAATTCTTTGCCTAACCCAAGGTCTGGAAGATTTTATATTTATTTTAATTATTCGAACTTTTAAAGGATATTTAAAAATATTTCTTAATAATAGAGGCTGGGTGGCTCAATTGGTTAAAAATGGATCATGAGAAGTAAAATTTCTACAAACTTATATTATTTTTTAAATAAATATATGTTAAATAAAGTTAAAAATAAATATATAAACATAAATAACTTATATATACACTTATAAATAAGTTAAAAAATATTATAGAGGCACCTGGGTGGCTCAGTCGGTTAGGTGTCCGACTTCAGCTCAGTTCATGATTTCACAGTTTGTGGGTTCAAGCCCCACGTCGGGCTCAGTGCTGACAGCTAGCTCAGAGCCTGGAGCCTGTTTCAGATTCTGTGTCTCCCTCTCTCTCTGACCCTCCCCTGTTCATGCTGCCTCTCTCTCTCTCTCTCTCTCTCTCTCTCTCAGAAATAAATAAAAAACATTAAAAAAATTTAAAAAATATTACATACAAGCAGGAAGGTATAAATCAAGGGAACAGCTCAGTGAAATTTGGAAAAGTGAATACATGTGTATAACCACCACAGATGGTCCAGAATCCTAGGAACCCCAGAACCTCCTAGAATGTCCTTCCCAGTCATTAATTGTACTCTTCCCCAAAGGTAAGCAATAATTACCAACACCAAAGATTCATTTTGCCTGTTTTTGAATTTTATGTAAATAGAATAACATTGTATGTACATTTTTATGTCCACATCTTTTGTTCAATATTATATTTGTGAGATTCATCCATGAGATGTGTTGCAGTAGCTTGTTCATTTTCATGGTTGTGTGGTATTTCATTATAGGAACATACCACATTTGTTAGTCCAATTTTTTTTTTTTTTAATTAGTGCTACTATTGATGGACATGTCTGTTGTTCTAGTCTTTGGCTTTCAAATAGTGCTATTAGTAATATACTTTACTTGATTGTAGTACAGAAATGTGAACATTTCTGTTCAGTGTATACTCGGGAGTGGGATTGCTGGGTGATAGAGCAGGCATAACTGCACATCTACCATAAATGGTACCAGTTTTCCACAGACAGTTACCAATTTCCACTCCAAACAGCAATGTATGAGAGTTCCATTTGTACCTCATCGTGACCAATACTCACTGTTTTCTGTCTTGTTAATTTTAGCCACTCTTTTAGACTTGCCTTTTTGTGTTTGTGTTTCTTTGTTTGCATTTCCTTGATGAATAATGAGGGACTGCACCTGTTTTGTTGTGTGTGTGGCTTCTTCCGTGAAGTTTTTATTCAGTTCCTTTGCTCACTTCTCACCTGGATGTGTTTGTGTTTTTCATAAAAATTCATCAGCATTAAAAATATGTATATATATTCAGGGTATGAGTCCTCTCCTCTGTCAGTTATATGATTCCAAATGTCTTTTTCCTTTTGACTTCCCTTCTCATTGTCATAATGATACCTTTTGGTCAATTTATCAATCTTTTTTTCATAGCTAGTGCTTTTGATGTTCTATTTGTGTCTTAAAAAGTAAACTTCATTTGGAAACTTAATTAAGAAACCCAAACTTGAGCTAATTAGGTCAGTGTTTGGTTGTTACGAGAGCCCTTCAACTTCCTGTCCATGCCTAGTCCGTGGAGAATGAAGTCCTTTGGAAGTTGTTCCCACCACCCTCCCATGAGCCCTGAACATCAGCTCCAGCTGCTGGACAGGACGCTGGTACAGGTGGTGCTCTGCTAAGCTTCTCAGCCTCCCAGCTGCCTCTCTTACTCAACTTTAAGCTTCTCAGCTGCTTTTAAGCCTTTCAGCTGCCACTTTTTAGAATTTTTGCCTCTCAGCTGCCTTGAGAAAACCTCAGAGCTGATGTTTTAGAGCTGGCTCAGACCTCAGGGGAAAAGTATCATCGAATGAAGAGCTACCTCACGCTTCTCCTTGTTTCCTTCTCTGGATCTTGATTGCTCAAATTCTTCTTGCTTTCCTAACTCTTAAGTGCTTTCAAAGAAGTTTTTACTTATTTATTTTATTTTTTATTTTTTATGTTAGAGGGAGACAGGGAGGGTGTGGGAAAGGGGAGAGGAACAGAGGGAAGAGAGAGAATCTTAAGCAGCCTCCATGCTCAGCACAGAGCCCAATGCCCTGGAATCATGACCTGAGCCGAAATCAGAAGTCAGACACTCATTCGACTGAGTCACCCAGGTGCCTCCAAAGAAGTTTAAAAACATTTATCCAGCTTTTTCAGTTGCTCTTGGTGGGAGCATTAGTCTACCACAAGCTTGTCTTTCTTTACCAAGAAAGGAAGTCCCTGGGAATATTTTTAAGGCTGTTGACATAGCTTGCTGAAATACTGTAAGGTTGCATTTACTGGTGGAGTATCAGTTTCCTAGAATTATTTTCATCTTTTTCACCTTTGAAAATTTGTTAGGCAAAAATAACATTGTATTTTTCTTTTAATTTTAATTTTAGTGACATTGAACACTGAAATGATGCTTGACTTTTTTTGTATCTTCTATTTATGATTTATTTACTACTGTCCATTATTTCTTTAAAAACTGTTTTTAATGTTTATTATTGAGAGGCAGAAAGAGACAGAGCATGAGCAGGGGAAGGTCAGAGTGAGAGAGGGAGACACAGAATCCCAAGCAGGTTCCAGGCTCTGAGCTTTCGGCACAGAGCCTGATGCGGGGCTTGAACTCACAAACCATGAGATCACAACCTTAGCCAAAGTCAGATGCTTAACCGACTGAGCCACCCAGGCACCACCCCCCTCCATTATTTCTCATTGCTTTTCTTTCTTTAAAGTTTTTAAATGTTATTAATTTTAAGTTTTAATTTCAGTATAGTTAACATACAGTATTATATTAATTTCAGGTTTACAATATAGTGATTCAGCAATTCTGTACCTTGCTCAGTGCTCATGATGATAAGTGTGCTCTTTAATTCCTTTAATCACCTGTTTCGGCCATTGCTTCCCCCACTCCCTTCTTCTCATTGATTTTCAAGAACTCTGTCACATGGCCGGTATTAGTAAGAATTCATGCATCTGAAGATAAGGGTTATTGCCTTAATGGACTTAATAATTGGCCTTTCCATTCTTTATAATATTTCAAGGTTTTTGAAGGCAAAGGTTATATCTCCTTTTCTTTTGTGTTCTTTCTTGGTATCTGGTGCACAGTACAGCCCATATTAACGTGAAGCAGATTGTATTAAACAGTCATGTAGAGATAGGAGCCAGGAGCTCCAGAAGATTGTTTCCTATGTCATGCTGTGTTCAGTGATTAATCACTGTGAAAAATCTTTTCATTTATTGGTTCCTACTATTTCATCCAGGAGCATGGCCTCAAGTCTAGATTGTGAGACATTCCATTTTTGAATCATTAACTTTTTTCTCACATCCATCCAAGTCACTAACTTAGGATCAGATTGTCCTTTGTGATATATCACATTCCCTCAGGATAAGTATCTCTTGATAAACTCTCTTCCCAAATATAAAAGGGGAATTAAATGTCTTACCTTCCTCACATGAAGTTAAATTAGTATCATTCCTGGAAGTGTCATATAAAAGCTGAATGGCAACTTTACCAGTTTTGTTTTGAATGAGTTTAAAGGTAAGGCAGTTTTAGAGTGACTGCAGAGTTCCAAAGCATCTCCATAAAAAATTTTAAAACTCCAAAGCATTCTCCATTCACAGAGTTTATCCAATGCTAACCAAGTGTTTAGATTTGAAGAAATCATCCAGACAGTTTAATTTTTAGTCAACATTATGAAACTAGTGTCTGAGGATGAGAGATAGTGGAATTTTCCTTGCCATGTCAGGGATACTTTGGCTTTTTTAATCGTGGAAGTTAGGAATTTGCTCCCAGAAATATCCTTGTTTTAGTTACAGCCCTAACTTTTTTTTTTTTTTTTTTTTGGTCATTTCATCAACTCTGAATAAAACATAGTATCTGCTCTCATGCTGCCTCTGGTCCTCAGGGAATGGTGTTCTGAAGACAAATGGAAGCCTTTGGGAAAGGCGCTCTAAAAATAAAATCCTCAAGGCGTTCGACCAGGAGCATAGGCCAAATCTTGGGATTGCATTTTTAACATCACAAATTGCTGTATTAAATGGAATAAAAGTCTCTTTCTCTTTCCTTGGGTGATGAGGGAGGCAGCAAAGCATTTTGTAAAGAGTGGGAATGTTGGAGCTGGGGTGCCCTGGGTTCCAATTCCAGCTCTCCCGCTGTGTGTGTGATCGAAGGCATGTGAAGTTCTGAGCCTCGGTTTACTTTTCTTCACAATGGGGAAGGTGATTTGTCAGGATTAGCAATAAGATATTGAAGGTCTGGCACATAGTGGATGTTTAAGAAATGGTAGCTATAATTGCACATCTTAAATTTTTTTCTCGCATTCTAGAAAAAGACTTTTTTCCCTCCCTCCCTAATGGGAGGATGCTTCACAGACTAGAGTCAGGTGACCTAGGTGCTAATCCTAGTGCTGCTGTTTACTAGCTGTGCAATCCTGGGCACGTGGCCTGGTTTGAAGCTCAGCTTCGTCATCTGTCAGTGAGATCTATGATGCCATCTTCTGAAGTTGTTAATTACATCCATATTTGTGAAGTTCCAGGAGGATTTCTGGCTAACTTGTTAGCACTAGTTAAGTATTTGATATGTAGAAGTAAATACTTAAAACTGACATTAATTGGTTATTGTTGTTAATAAAGCTCTTAGGACTAGAGATGGGGTTAGAGACAGCATTGCTGAGTGATGAATGACGGCCTGCAAGTACAGGAAGCAGGCACAGACAAATTCAGGGGAATAAGAATTGGCAACTCTGAAGCTGGCACAGATTCACATGGCTGCTGTTACCGGCAAGGATATCAGGATGGTGGAGATATTTCCTTTTCGCTGACAACCTGCAGAGAAATGTTCTCATATGAGTGGTTTCTGCCATGTTCTCCACTGTCAGGAAAGAGACAAAAAGGAAAAGGAATAGGAAGAAAGTACTTCCACGCAGCACTCCAGAACACCATTTTCTCCTTTGGTTGGAAAAATATATATATTAATAATTGGCACACATAGCTATAAATATATATATATATATTATGTTTCAGGTAGAAAGTTGGAGGTAGAAGAAGTATGTGTATTATTTTCTGAGTACCATTGGATGTCATTGTATATAAAATATGTTTCATTTACTGTGAATTAGCACAAATAGAACCAGAGTCATCTATTTTTTCATGGAACTTTTACAATAATTTAATTTTATATCCTACTTTTGAGCTAGTGCCAATCTTCACATAAGGCTTTGTGTTAACACAAATTGAGTATCTGGTAGACTTAGGCAGATGCTCATATGTTTGCCATCCTTAATGCTCAGACTTATATTAAAAAACAACGTAGCTACTGCCCAGAGATAAACCAAAGAAGAGAAGACATGTTAAAGGTAAAACAAACTTGTAGAGAAGACTCAAGAATGTGTACTTGTGTATAGAATGAGAAATGAAATGCTTTTTATGGCAGAGTGATTTTTCTCTCCATCTCACATTTTGCAGAGATTTTTAAAAAGAAAAAGAATAAAAGCAGATGGGTTCAGTAATTTCTTACCATGAATATTGAAAATACTTTTACCCCTGAGGATTTTTGAAAAGTTCATCACGTTTTATTTTCTGCAGACTTCCATTGGTCATAATTGGTGTTTTAAGAGGAAGATTCATGGTGCTAAGTGCAATGAACGGAGGAGGTAGAATGAATAGTTAGGCTGTTCCCCAAACTTGACTGTTTCTCCTCCACCTGCAACCCTACTATATGGAGTAGAGCAGCCCATCATATTACCCCTGAATTGAAAACCATCTTGTATTTTCAAGAAGTCAAAGGAACTGCCTGGTGGACATTGGGAGCTGATAGGGCAGTGCAGCTACCTCAAAGCAAACCCTTGTCTTCTTGGTATTTGGAGGCTCACCCTCTGCTTACCTTAAAAGGAAATCAGTGCTTTGATTTCCTCTAACACAGGACTCTCTGCCAGCTTGTTTTATTATGGGAGACGACAACAGCAGTCATGGAGGAAAAAAACAGCAGTACAAGAGTGATGACATAAAGAGAACAAATGTTCCTGGAAGACACAGCGATTAATTAAGAAATAGAGAAGAATACATAAAAGAAAACTTGAGGGGCATTTCAAGAAGATGACATCTGAAAAAATAACAGGATGCAGTGAAATGGGAACAGTTAAAGATTAAGGAAGAACTCTTGAAAGCCAGACATTTGTTTGCTGAAAGTACAGCAATGCAATGGAAAATTTGAATGAAAGATCTGTAAGGCAGTCCCGTAGAATGCAGTACAAAAAGAGAGACTGAAAACTTGCAAGAAGGGGAGAGAGATAGGCTTAGTCAAGTTGGTCCAATATCCACATTCTTAGAATTTTAAAAGATATAACAGAGTTAATGAAGAGTTGAAAAGATCAAATTAGTAATAGAAACTTATTTTGTGCTCAGAGGCATAATCTGAATCTTCAGAGTGACAAGTTCTGAGGGCCCAGCAGAATGAATGAAGATAACTTCAAGTTCAGACTAATTCTTATGAAATTTAAGAACACTAAGTGTGAAGAAAAGATCCTCAAAGCTTTTAGAGAGGGAAGTGAGGTTGTCAGGTCCTCATTAGTCTTGAGTACTTCTCTGAGGCACTTCAGCCTCATCTCATACTTTTCCTATTCTGGACCTGGGGTCAGCCACCTTTCTAAGGAGCTTTGGTTTCTTTTGATGTTCAGTGGTATTTGGAAACTAAGACTTGAATGTGCTCGTTGTATCTGGAGTATGGTGACTTCTTTCAGTGGATAGAGCTAGGTGGGGAGGTCACCTGTATATAAATTTACAATTTATATATTGTAAATATACAGATGATTTATTTTTTAAGTCTGTCTATCTATCTGTCTGTCTATCTGTTTAGAGAAAGTGTGAGCATGCATGAGCTGGGGAAGGGCAGAGAGAGAGAGAGAGAGGGAGAGAGAGAACCCTAAGCAGGCTCTGCACTGATAGCATAGAGCCCAACGTGGGGCTCAAACCCACTTAACTGTGAAATCTTGACCTATGCTGAAATCAAGAGTAGGTCGCTTAACTGACTGAGCCAACCAGGTGCTCCCAAAATGCTTTATTTTATGTTACTTATACAAAACAATTTTACTAAATATCAGTATCCTTTCTAACAACAATTATGCTAATTAAAGTCCAGAGTTTCTTTGCAGGTTTTTTTTTTCTTCCCCTTAGGATACAGGGTGTTCTAAGGGCATACAATAGAGTACTATATTCAGAAGATAAGTTCTTCAGTGTGGCTATCAATTTGGCATATAGGTTCAGGTTCATTTATTTTTGTGTGTATTAAATTTTGAGAGTTTACATACTAATCCTGTTATTTAATGTTTTTGAATATATAAAATATTTAAATGGTTCAGAAGTCAAAACTATATAAATTTATGCTCTAGAGGCCTTACTAACATCTCTGTTTTTCCATCTCAGGATCTTATTAAAGTGCAGACTGTCATTTGGTAGATCTGGAACCTGAAGTTCTGCATTCCTAACAAGCCCACAGGTGATACAGGTGCTGCTGGTCCACACACTGCCCTTTGAGTAGCACGTTCCTAGGTAATATTACAGGTCTGCCAGTTTTTCATTGTGTATTTCATATACAAGGGACAGGATAGCAAATGGCATCATACTAAAGGCTTGGCTTTTTATTCAAATCAAACAATATGAGTATAATGATAGGAGACAGAAGAAGACACAGGGAAAGAAGGAGGAAAGAGGAGCAGATAGCCAGTGTTCTGGAGAAGTCCTTCCCAGAGCATTAGCAGCCTGCACTGAAGGAAGTCACAGCGCTGGCGAGGGTAGAGGCTGAAGACCCTTCTAGCAAGAGGAGCAATCAAAAGCACATGTTGGAATAGCTCTGCTGGGGTGGGTGGAGGCTGAGGCCGAATAACTAGCTACCTGCTCTTCTCTGCTTTCGGCTGTGAAAGCGCACGGTGGGAGCCTCCTTGAAATGTGTCCCCCCTGTGGGCTTCACATACAGTTCGCTAGCTCTCAGGGACTCCATCTGTCCCGCTGAGGAAAGCAAACTTCAGAACCTGGCTTTCTGCAGTCTTTTGGGAGCTCTCAAGATGAACAGTAGCACAGCAGCCACAAAGCTGGGTCCTTCAGCCCTGTGTCCTGCACATCGGATCTGCATCTTTAACAACACGGCAGCATAACTAAAGAGGCTAGGGAAGTGAATGCTATGTGTTGAAATATGTCGACAAGATGGTGAAGTTCATTCACTAATGTCAGTTGAGCTGGCTTACTCAGCTATAATGAATCATTCTTATAGGCTGAGGTTTTACTGTATTGGAATTTCATTGAGGCATGGCTTTGTGCTCTCTTTCAAATACATTGAAATTATTCTGTGGGGTTCAATTTAATTATTTTTACTTTCTCATAGAAATAATAAAAACATATTAAAAATGCAGTAAGAAAAGAAAAAGCCCACATTCCTACCACCAGTTACATATTACTGTCAGCATTTGGGTGATTATTTCCCTTGAGCTGTGTGTATGTGTGTGTGTGTAAAACAGAGCTATAATGATCTTGTAAAAGCAATGTTTATGATTTTACATTATAAGCAATTCTCCATGTTTTTAAAGTCTTCATAAATAACACTTCAAGTGACTGAGTCATGTCTTACTGAGTTAACTAGACCCCTAAATATTGGTCATTTAAGTTGAAAGATTCTTAAAGAGTTGTCAGGAATTGATATATATGGAAATGGGAAGTAAAAGTAAATGATTAAGAAAAGGAAATGTTCTCTTTTGGTACCTTTTTTCCCTCTAAGTATAAAATGATTTCTAAATCTTGAAAAGTGTAAGACAGTTCTGTTACTTTATTAAAGGGACTCATGAGATGGAGATTTTACTTGGTGGGTAGTTACATGTAACAGAATGTATTTTTTAAATTAATATTTTAATGTTTATTCATTTTTGAGAGATAGAGACTCTATCAAGCTCCGCGTTGGGCTCTGTGCTGACAGCTAGCTCAGAGCCTGGATCCTGCTTCGGATTCTGTATCTCCCTCTCTCTCTGACTCTACCCTGCTCACATTGTCTCTTTCTCTCTCTCAGAAATAAATAAAACATTAAAAAATAAATGATTAAGATTGTGATTAAAAAAAAATATTCATCTGGCCACAATTGGTTGATGAATTTCAAAAGGGAGGACAACATTGGGGCGCCTGGGTGGCTCAGTTGGTTAGGCATCTGACTTTGGCCTTGGTCATGATCTTGCCTTTTCTGAGTTCGAGGCCCATGTCAGGCTCTGTGCAGATAGCTCAGAGCCTGGAGCCTGCGTCAGATTCTGTGTCTCTCTCTCTCTCTCTGCCCCGACTCTGCTCATGCTCTGTCTCTCTCTCTCAAAATAAATAAACTCTAAAAAAAAATTTTAAAAAAAGGGAGGACAACATCAAAATAAAAGACTTCTGCACAGCAAAGGAAACAACCAACAAGCCTAAAAGGCAACCTATGGAATGGAAGAAGATATTTGCAAATGACATAGCTGATAAAGAGTATCCAGAATTTATAAAGAACTGTATAGAACTCAACACAAAAAAATCCCACAAATAACCCAGTTAAAAATTATCAGAATACATGAATAGACATTTTTCTATATGAATATAGAATATATGAATAGAATAGAATATATGAATAGAATATATTCAGAATATATGAATAGACATACAGGTGACCAATAGGTGCATGAAAAGATGGTTAACATCACTCATCATCAGAGAAATGCAAATCTAACCATGAGATATTACCTCACACCTGTCATTACTAAAATAAAAAACACAAGAAACAAGTGTTGGTGACAATGTGGGTAAAAGGAACCCTTTTACACTGTTGGGATTCCAGACCGGTGCAGCCACTCTGGAAAACAGTACAGAGGTTCCTCAAAAAATTAAAAATAAAACTACTCTATGATCCAGTAATTACAGTACTGAGTATTTACCCAAAGAATACGAAAACGCTAGTTTGAAAGGATATATGCACACCTATGTTTATTGCAATAGTATTTACAACAGTGAAATTATGGAAACAGCCGAAATGTTCGTTGAAAGATGAATGGATAGTGTGTGTGTGTGTGTGTGTGTGTGTGTGTGTGTGTATGTGTATATATATATATATATATATACATACGTGTGTGTATATATATATACATACGTGTGTGTATATATATATACATACGTGTGTGTATATATATACACATACACACAACAGTAGAATATTATTTGGACATTAAAGGGAATGAAATGTCATTTGCAACAACCTGAATGGATCTAGAGAGTATAACGCTAAGCAAAATAAACCAGTCTGAGAAAGACACATACTGTATGATTTCATGTGGGATTTAAGAAGCAAAACAAATGAACAAAGGGGATAAAAAGAGACAAACCCCAAACCAGACTCTTAACTACAGAGAAACAAGCTAATGGTTACCAAAGGGGAAGCGGGTTGGGGTGGGGGGTGGATGGGTAAAATAGGTCAAGCAGATTAAGAGTTACACTTATCTTGATGAGCACTGAATACTATGTAGGATTGTTGAATCACTGTTACACAACTGAAATTAATATAACACTGTATGCTAATTATCCTGGAATTAAAATTTAAAAAATAGAAAAGAAGGACAAGAACATTTAGGAGGCTCCTACATGGACTGGAGACATGATATGGGGGGGTAAGGAGAAGAGAAAACAGTTAAAGAACTACTTGGGGGGAGGGATTGGCAGCAGAGAGTGATTTGGTGTGCTCATAGAAGGACAAGAAGAGGGGCGCCTGGGTGGCTTAGTCGGTTAAGCATCCGACTTTCACTTAGGTCATGATCTCGCGGTTCGTGGGTTTGAGCCCCGCGTCGGGCTCTGTGCTGACTGCCAGCTCAGAGCCTGGAGCCTGTTTCAGAGTCTGTGACTCCCTCTCTCTCTGACCCTCCCCTGCTCACGCTCTCTCTCTCTCTCTCTCTCTCTCCTAGAAATAAATAAAAACATTAAAAAAAAAAATAAATTAAAAAAAAAAAAAAAAAAAAAAGAAGGACAAGAAGAAACAGTGTTTGACTCCCAGGTTTTGGGTTGAAGCAAATGGGTAGTGTGGTGATTAACTGTAATTAGGACGAAAAGTAGCAGCAGTACTATTTTAGATTAGTATCTCTTTTTTAGTGCTTTCGTGTTTTTTAGCTGGGTTTTCTAGACACCATAGCCTGAGACAATGGAATACATATATTTTAATGTTTATTTATTTTTGAGAGAGAGAGACAGAGATTGCAAGTGGGGAAGGGGCAGAGAGAGAGAATCCCAAGCAAACTCTACATTGTCAGTGCAGAGCCTGACACGGGGCTTGATCTCACATATGGTAAGATTATGACCTGAGCTATTCACATATGGTGAGATTATGACCAAGAGTCGGATGCATAACTGACGAGCCACCTAGGCACCCCTGGAATGCTATATTGAGAAGTGCAACCCTAGGCAGCAAGAGTGAGGGGGATGGGAGAGTGAGACAGGGAGGAAGTTGAAAAGCAAATACAAGGTGGTGTGTTAACGACTACATCAAGTGAATTATCTTCTAGATAGGCTTTAAAGAACTCTCCCTGGGCCTGGTGGTCCTTAGGGGCATGAGAGAGAGAGAGAGAGAGAGAAAGAGAGCGAGCAAGACATCCTTTCCATCTTCAGTGTCTCTCAGGCTGAAGTTCACCCCATGGGGGATTGTTTTACCTTCACCCTTGGTTTGGGGCTAAGGGGCCACTTTGGACAGCCAGTGGGAAGCAAGTCCCATGTCCCACAACATGGTGGGCGATAGGAGTTGAGGGGTGGTTGGAAGAGCTTGAACCTCTGTGGTTTCTGTAGGGTCAGATTTGGGCAAGCAGCTGAGGTCCAGGGATTTATGGGGGTACAGGTGGCAGGGGAGGGCGTGAAGAGAGGCGTGCAAACAGAGTTCAAAGCACTTTCCCAACTACTCTCAACCCTGTTCTCTTTCCCTAGTTTCCCATTTATAGTCAAAGAGAGTTTTATGATGCTCTGATTTTTACTATACTGTTTTATTTTTATTGCCGCTCAAGTTTTAATCTTAGATTCATATTCCTCTAGTTTATGAGCCTAATACCTCCTTTTACATAATTTCTGGACTATGGGTTTAATATAATTGCCTTCCTCTATTTTTTCTTATCTTAGTCTGTTTGGGCTGCTATAACAAAATACCACTTACTAGGTGGCTTATTTCTCACAGATCTGGAGGCTGGAAGTCCAAGTTCAGGGTGCCAGCATGGTCGGGTTGGGGGGCCTTCCAGCTTGCAGATTGCCAGCTTGTCACCACATCCTCTGATGGCAAGGGAGCTTTGTTGGGCCTCTTTTTAAGGGTACAAATCCCATTCATGAGGGCTCATTGTGACCTAATCATTTCTCATAGGGCCCACCTCCTAATACTATCACATTGGGCCATTAGGTTTTCAACATTTGAATTTGGGTCGGGGTCGGGGGGGGACACAAACATTCAGACTATAGCAACTCTCCAGCTCATTACATAGAGGACAGGTGACTGTCCTAAGGTTTAGATCCAAGTAGGTACTTGATTTCCTCTGTTCCCTATGTATTCCTATGCTAATCTCTGTAGCTTGCTTTCAAAATAGACAGGATATACCAAATGTTTCAGTAAAGAACTCTAAAGCCAGTGCTTTTGAATAAATTCTTCTTTTAAGGATGTCATAACAGGAGATATAAGGAGACAGTGATATGAATGTCAGGATTTTTTTAACTTAATAGTTCAGTAGATTTTTATTGAATGTATTCTATACGCCAGGCTCTTAATTGGGTTTGAGGATACAGTTCTGACCAAAAAATGTCATACCTCTGCCTTCATGGAATTTATTCTCTAGTTGGGGCATGGCAAGGTTGGGCACAGGCATGAATCAAAGGATGCCATCGATACCTGTAAATTGACTGCTGACTGAGGGTTATCACAGAGAAGTACAATGTTGAAATGAGACAACAGAATGGGGGTGCTGGATAGCTTGGTCAGGGGGCCAGAGAAGGTTCCCATTGTAGTGGAAGAGTAAGAATTCATGAAGTGAATGGGGAGTAGGGGTAGGTGGTAGGAGGAGGCTGTTTATTCACGTGGCAAGAGTTTACTAACACCAACTGTGCAGTAGCTCAGTCGTAGGTGTTGGGAATCCAGTTGTGAATAACCCACGCAAAAAGTCCTACCTCATGAGAGTTGTTGATAGGTTGGATCAGGATGATGGCGGAGGAGTTGGAGACAAGTGGCTTGATAGGAACAATATTTAGCAGTCAAAATTGACAATTCTAGCTGAGGGATGTAGATGTCAAGGTGACTGCTGTTTCTGGCGTGTATAACCAGATGGGTGGCAGTGGTCACTTAGCATGAGAACATTGATTAAATCTTTTTTAAAAAATATTTATTTATAGGGGAGCGCAAGCAGGGGAGGGTCTGAGGGGTACAGAGAATGCTGACAGGTTGGCAGTGCTGAGCCCCAATGTGGGGCTCGAACTCACGAACCATGAGATCATTACCTGAGCTGAAGTTGGACTCTCAACCTACTGAGCCACGCAGGGTACAGTGCCCCTACCCCGCATGTAATTGAATGTACAGAATTTGAAGTGTTTTTGAGATATTCATGTGGAGATGTTAAATGAGCAGTTGGGGCTGAAATTCAGAAGTAAGGTTTGGGCCATTGAAACACCTTTGGTAGGCATTGCATCAGGGAATAATTGGAGTGAGCAAGGAGATTGCTTATAGCACTGAAGAAAAGAACCACACTTTTAAACCTTTTCAAAAACCTGTGTTAATCAGTCAGACTAAATTTTATTGCTTTTAATTAGCATGTGGATTTCTGTCTGAATGTCCAATATAGTCCTTTATGAAAACAAAGCTTATTTTCACTCTTGCCCTGTGCAAATAATTTATAGGTGATAAGAAGAGATTCAAGTTTTAACTAAGCAGTAATGGATCTAGGCAGTATGATTTAAGATTCCAGGTTCACTATTTAATAAGACTTGGTATTTCCTTCCAAATGTTGAATTTTACAGTCAAATACCATTGTGAGAAACATCAGTGGTAGTTAAATAGCATATCTGTGAACTACTCAAAAAGGCTGATGGAATGAAATTGGCCTGGATTTTCCTCAATAATAGTTTAAAGGCAGGTAAAGATTTTCAGTAGAATAATGACCTAACGAATGTGAGCCAAGGAATAAGAATTAGAAATAAGAGACAAAAGGAATATGAACAAAGCCTGTCACCAGTGGGGCTCATCATTTTTTTTCTTTTTGTATTTCTAGAAAGGTTCCAGAAGGTTAATCTTCTGTTAACCACTTAAAAAACATTTTTTCCTGGTTTGTAATTATAATTAATTTACTTTTCTATTAAATACTGACCTTTCTTGCTACTTGAATTTCAGTTTTAATTGTCATCAGAAGTCACTTAGAATATTCTTCTCTGAAACAGACGCTTGCTGACATTTAGTTTAATTTCTCAGTGTTTGTGGGGAAAAGTAACATGAATGCAAATAAATCCTCATGCTTACTAATCTAATTTTTAAAATATCTGTGGAAGAACTAAATGTTCCTTTGAACATTAGTGAAAAAAATTCTTTTTTGTGGTGAATATTCTGGTTGGAATTAGAAATATATTGGGAATGGAACAGTGTTATAAATAAAACACTGCTTATAGTTCATATTTAAATTGTGCACATGACATTTTTTCTCTTTAGATTTACTGCATATAGGTTTTAAGTTAGGTATACTTTAAAATAAATGAAATTTTGATTCAGTGATTATTTTTTTCTTTGTGAAAATGATTTTAGAGGCACTTGGATGACTCAGGTTGAGTGACTTCAAATCAGGTCATGATCTCATGTTTCATGGGTTTGAGCCCCCACATCAGGCTTTGTGCTCACAGCACAGAGCCCACTTCAGATTCTCTGTCTCCCTCTCTCTTTGCCCCTCCCCAACGCTGTCTGTCAAAAATAAATAAACATTGAAAAAAAAGACTTTAAATAGGCCCTCTCCTCCCCCATCCTCTCCACTTGATTGTTACATATTTTCTTTATGTTATTTGTGCAAAGCTTCCTTTACCTATAGATAAAC
The DNA here is from genome assembly GCF_003009895.1 of Hyaena hyaena. Taxonomy (NCBI): domain Eukaryota; kingdom Metazoa; phylum Chordata; class Mammalia; order Carnivora; family Hyaenidae; genus Hyaena; species Hyaena hyaena. The sequence goes on along the minus strand of NW_024081522.1, from coordinate 134,118 downwards.
CAGAAAATAATGGAATTCGACAAAAAAAAAAAAAAGCCCACAAAAAATGTAGACATTGTTATAGTGAAACAAATTTATCTCTGGACTATTCTTTTTAGTTGTAAAGCAGGTTGCCCAATGAAAGTGACTGCTCTTTTAAATGAAATAAAGTTGAAGTTTGGGCTGTTTCTGAGGTAAACTGCCTAGTTCTTTATTTATGGTTCCACCTGCTTCCTAGCAGAACTCAGGAATGTACTCAGAGAATATTTGCTTCCATCCTGGTATGTTCTTTGTTTACCATTCTTTTCCAATTAGAATCTCTAGATGTGTAGTCAGAGTCTAATCTAGGCAAAGAATATGGATTTATGTGTGATAACATCATTTCTTTCCTCTCTTAATCTTCCATTTAATTTCTTTCGTGAATGAAAGAAAAAGTAGGGGTGAAGGGAGTGAGGCTTTGGGGCCAAGTGAAATTCTTTTTTTGGCTAAGAGTGTGGCAAGTATCAGAAAAGCACAGTGGTGAGACCTTTTTTTTCCTTCTAGCACAGCCTCTGGCCCAGAATAGGAGAGAGGTGCCCAGTTAGTCAAGACAAGAGCTCTCCTTTCTCCTTTCTTTTAGACTTACACTTTGTTCAAGACAGAAGCAGACAGTCTGAGTAAGGCCAATATTTCAAATTCTCACCTGTCTTTATTCTGCTCTGTCAGTTATGAATTTGTTAGAACACTTGGGTTATTCTGTTAGTCCTCTCCTGGTCTTTCCCAGTAGCTGGTTATGTGTTGACTTTGATCTTTAAGGGACAGAAGAGTTCTAGAGGAGTAGTTGTTTCAAATTGGTACTCCTCAACTCTTCTCAGTAGCCTGGGCTCAGTAGATTCCAGACCACCCTTCAGAGTGGGTACAGTGAGCTGGGACTGGGAGTGGTCAGAGGTCTCTGATGTGAGCTCTGAGAAGCTTGGGTCAGGTCCTTTGGTGGCCCACCTGTTGAAAGGATGCATGATCTGGATGGTTTGCTGCTCATCTTCTCTATGAGTAAAGTGTGCTCTATGTGGGTATTGCATTTTAAGCATCATGAGTACACAGCTTTGTGTGGGGCCTAGTAGGTTGTAGAGAAGATAGGCAGTAACCTGCATCCTCAAGGACTTTGATACAGGAAACAGGTTAAGAAAAGTGTGATACACTAATAAAGATCAGTGTTGGTTTAGTGTGGGGAAAAAAACCCATTACAAAAACCAGAAGTAAATAAGGCAAATCTATTTTGCATTCTTATTTTAACACCAGAGAGGAAATCCTTTTTGTCAGTTTGGTATATATTCTTCTTTCTGTCTGTTTATGCATCTATATGTGTACATGTACAAGTGTACACACACATACACATACATGTACTATACATACATATATACACATCCACAACAGTGGGACTACATTGTATGTCATTCTGCAAGTTGATTTTTTTATTCAGTGTATGATGAATAATCTCTGGTGTCACTATTATAGATTAATGTTTGTGATTATTATTTTATAATCCACTTCCACTTATCTTTTTTTTTTTAATGTTTTTTTTTTTTAATTTATTTCTAGGAGAGAGAGAGAGACAGCATGAGCAGGGTAGGGTCAGAGAGAGAGGGAGTCACAGACCGAAACAGGCTCCAGGCTCTGAGCTGGCAGTCAGCACAGAGCCCGACGCGGGGCTCGAACCCATGAACCGCGAGATCATGACCTAAGCGAAAGTCGGACGCTTAACCGACTAAGCCACCCAGGTGCCCCTACTTCCACTTATCTTATTTAATTCTCAAAACCACCCTGTGGTGTGGACACCATAAGAAAAGAAAATTACAGCCTTGACTGGCTTTGGCATCAGGGTTAATGTTAGCCTCGTAAAATGAGTTTGGAAGTGTTCCCTTCTCTTCAGTTTTTGGGAAGAGTTTGAGAAGCATTTGTGTTAATTCTCTAAATGTTTGATAGAATTTACCAGTGAAGTCATAGTCTGGGCCAAAAAGTCCTGGGCTTTTATTTGTTGGGAGATTTTTTGATTACTGATTCAGTTTCATTGCTCATTATTGGTCTGTTCAGATTTTCTGTTAATTTATGATTCAGTCTTTACAAGCTTTATGTTTCTAAAGAATTTATCCTTTTCTTCTAGGTTATCTTATTTTTTGGCATGTAATTGTTCAGTTTACTCATCCTTAAAATGGGGATTTTAATAGTAATAATCTCAGAGTTGTGAAATTTTAAAAAGCTAATTTATATTCAAAAAGCTTAAGACATTCTTTGACATTATACTTCCTAACAAAACTCAGGAAAAAATAATTTATTCCGTTTAGGAACACTACAGATGTGGGGCACCTGGATAGCTCAGTTGGTTAAACATCTGACTCTTGATTTTGGCTCAGGCATGATCTAATGGTTTGTGAGTTCAAGCCCCTTGTCAGGCTCTGTGCTGACAGTGCAGAGCCTGTGGTTTGTGAGTTCAAGCCCCTTGTCAGGCTCTGTGCTGACAGTGCAGAGCCTGTCTGAGATTCTCTCTTTCCCCCACTCCTCTCTGGCCCTCCCCCACTCATTCTTTCTTTCTCTCTCAAAATAAATAAATCAACATTAAAAAAAAAAAGAACACCACAGATAAAGTTTGAAGAGAAGATCTATGTGGCAAGAATAGGACCTGTGGTAATCTGAGCCACTTGCTCTTGTTACCTAGCTGTGCCCTTGGGACCATCCAGGAGGCCTGATTTCATATATACTGCTTCTGCTTAAGGTTGAAGTATTCTTTGTGCACATAATTTTATGGCTTCAGAAGGTCAGACCACACCAAGTCCAAGTCCATGTGGAGACCTCTTGTTGCATAGCTTTGTGCTGAAATCCTAAAGGTCTGTGTTGTGATTCACCCGTGAGAGGCCTGTCAGATGCCATACAGAATCCCTGTCTGGCAAAGAGACTTAAAACATCAGTGAATCTGGGGCACCTGGGGGTCTCAGTTGGTTAAGCATCTGACCTTGATTTTTTCTCAGGTCATGATCTCACAGTTTGTGAGATCGAGCCTGTGTTGGCCTCCACACTGAGCATGGAGTCTGAATGGGATTCTCTCTCTCCCTCTAACTCTGCCCCTTCCCCGTTCATGCTTACTCACTCTCTCTCTCTCTCTCTCTCAAAAATAAGTAAATGAAATCTTAAAATAATAATACCATCAGTGAACCTGGTCATATGGCCCCAGCAGCAGAACAGGCTGCCGTGGCAGCCTCTCTACCTGTTGCTGAGCTTTCTCTTTATTAAATATCCTACTCACACCTGGAAGATTTCAAGCTGCTTGATAAATGGGTCAGAATAACATACCCACAAGATTCACAAAAGCCTATTAAGGGGTGGGATGGACTTTTAGTGATAGGAGGAGCCAGCTATCACCTTGGAAGAGAGATTTTGACATACTACAGAACTAGAAAATGTACAAAGATGGGAGGCCTTTGAAGTTTTGCAGGAATCTTTCCCCACCCTCTAGACATATGTATCTTACCAAGGTAGGTAAGAGTAGGTACTTACAGAGTAGGTACTATTTATTGTTGGCTCAGCATTAGTGAAAAGCGTGACATTCTGTGAAATGCAAAGTCAGTTGAGGTCTCTCTGAGCTAATTTTGACAGTGTGCAATTTTGACAGTGTGCTGGAGAGTTGATGGAGCCCTGGGGTAGGACAGGAGGGTGCCACCTAGAGGCAAACAGCTCAGGTGTTCTTTGCTAACACAGATAAAGAAAAAAAAAAAACAATTTGCCAGATCAATAGCTGTGTGCCAGATGCCAGGAACTGTATTGATTTACTCCAGCAATGAAGTCACATCTGGTACAGCATCTTCTGTCTACAAAATCCATCTGTTTTCTATAAGGCCAAATAAGCAAGTCGAATGTGGATGTGATAGGAACGATCACCTTCATCCTTCAAGTCTTGGATGGTGATCCTAAGTTTTGTATTTTCTACAGGAATGAAGTGTTTTTGTTTGACTATTTTCATAGGTAGAGGTAGTTCTAGGAGTTTGCACTTGGCCTTTTTTTTTTTTAACCATCATAGCCCTTACATGTCAAAGAACCAGTGAGGGAATCTTCCCATTACTGAGTATGTCTGTTCCAACTCCTTGTTTCAGAAAATAATAGGTATGAGTTCTGGGATAAGCGGGAGTTGGAACTGAGCTCACACCCATTAATCACATGATTTCCGTAAACCTCTACTCTGAATGATGTAACACTGTACCATTTTGGGTCTCCAGGAATGAGTGCTAGTTCAGAGCCATGGTCACCAATCCTACAAAATCCTGATTATTTCTCCTTCCTCAGTGTACAGTCACTCTGGTAATTGGCTGCAAGTGGGACTTGATAAGCTTCTAATTGTTTCTCTCTTAGAGACCATGATCAGATACTGATGATCCTGCAGGTCAGGGTATTTGCTTTTCTTCTGCTGACATTATGGTAACCATGCTTACCTCCTCTCTGGTTAAGTATGCTCACCTAGCCCCTGCTACTCTGGGATACTGCCATCCCCATTCAATTCAGGAACCCCATTTCTTGGAGAGCAGCATTACCCATTGTCACTTTTGGTCTGCAGAGAATAGCTTCTGTGGATTCAAGAATGCTAATAGTTCTCTCTATCAACGTATCTCTTAAAGCCTTGGTGGAGGCAGGTTCTCTAGATCCTACCAGGTGACACAGTTAGAGGTGGGTGAATAGGTGTTATATGATAAATCCAGTCCAGCATTCCTATCTGCCCAAGTCTGGATAGCTCTATACCAAAGATGTTAAGAGAGCTCAGTTTCATTTTTTCTAAGTGACTTTTGGGACCAGCCTTCAGTTAATCAGTTCAACAAACTATTAGAGCCATTATCAGTCAGCTGAGCTAACACAAAGAATCTTAGAATCTCTGTTTATTGTGACCATATCAATAAATTTGATCTGATCTAATATATTCCTTCTTACCGACTCATTACCTTCAGAATCCTTTTCCGTACATATTCCCTGGTTTCTCTTTCACTGGAAAAGTGTTGCATTTCTTTTTCTTTTTTAAGGTTTATTTTGAGAGAGAGAGTGAGCGCATGTGCGAGCAGGAGAGAGGCAGAGAAAGGGAGAGAGAGAAAATCCCAAGCAGGCTCTGTGCTGTCACTGGGGAGTCTGATGTAGGCTCATTCTCACCAACTGTGAGATCATGAGCTGAACGATCAAGAGTGTGATGCTTAACTGACTGAGCCTTGCCTTTCTTTTTTATGTAAGTGGTACTTCTTCCTGGGTCACACTTTGTGCTTTACCCTCTGGATTCTGCTTGGACTTTAGTCTGGTTGTAGGTATAGAAGCAATAGAGGTGGTGGGGCAAGGGCCATCGGAAGAACAAAAAAGTCCCTTGCAAAGAACTACTTAAGGTGAGGCCCTTCCTTAGTGAGTCTTCAGGTGATGAGAGACTAACCTCATTATTTAAGGGGAGAAAAGGCCATTTCTGTTGGCCAGGAAGACTGCAGAACAAGTTCCTCAGCTTCATCAAAATCCTCATGTATCCCCACCTCAATATTCAGGCCTGATTCCCTCCTAGTCAAGTGCTCTGATTTTAACAGAAGAGACTAAGATTGAGAATACAGTTTGTGTTGTGATAGAGCCACCCACAGAACTGAACTTTGGTTTAGTTTTTAGAAATCTCATCTCTAGGGCTGTATGTAGCAGATAGAAGTTACTTTCACAGTGGTTAATGAAGCTTTTGGTTCTTCATCCAGTCCGTGTGTCTGAAATTTAAAGTGTTTCATTTTACTTGCCCCCACCCTCATCTTCCACAATTGCAAATTCTGGGACCCACCGGAGATGATAGTATTAGTGTCTCAGGGTGAGGTTCAGTAGTCTGTATTTTCCAGGTGATTCTTATGAACCCTTATCTATGAGAACCGCCTGAACACCTTCAGAATTCTCTGAGAAAATTATTTTCATGGGAGAATTCTAGGCCAAGACAATTAAAGGACAGAATAATGACTTATTCAGACATATAGGGACTAAAAATTTACTTCCCTTGTTTTTAAAATTTTATTTATTTTAATTTGGGAGTTGGGGGAGGGAAGCAAAGAGGGTCAGAGAGAGGGAGAGAAACTTAAGCAGGATTCATGCTCAGCATGGAGCCTGATGCAGGGCTCCGTCCCACAACCCTGGGATCATGACCTGAGCTGAGGTCAAGAGCCAGACGCCTAATTAGCTGAGCCACCCAGGTGCTCCAGAATTTGTCTTCCTTGTGTTCTTCTTTGAAAGCAGTTGGACAAGCACTTCCTGGGAAAGAAGGAAATAAATAAAGGAAGCAGTGAAGTAGAAGACAAAGGGCCTGGGAAATGTGGAAGCCAAGAGCCAAAAGCAGAAAGGAGAGTTTCCAGGATGGTAGTAAAAGGGTGTGTCTGCCTTCTGTGTAGCAGATCTGGAAAGTAACCACTCCAGGGAGGGATAGGAGGACAAAAGGTATGACTTGAATATAAAAACGTAATTGATAAATTTGCCCTTTCAAAATAAAATACTTGTAGATAAAAAATTTATCAGGTGGAGCAGGTGAAAAAATTATTGATAGTTCTAAAAATTGAAAATAAGAAATAAGTTAATTATTAATTCTAGGAAGTCCAAAATTTATATATGAAAAGAAAATATCTTATTGGCTTACTGACAGATATACTATTTATATAAATACATTCATGTTTACATTAATGTCTATTGTAATTCAAATTTGCAAACAAGATTTTGGTAATATGAAGGGAGGAGATATAAGTTGGAGGTGCTGTGATATCTAAATTCTCATCTATTCTAATAGAAAGTCAAGATTTAATATATAATATTGATAAATCAAAAAGCGATTTCTTCATACTATTTAGATATATAAAGAATAAGTACTTGAAAAACCTTTGAAATAATTAAAAATGGGTTGTTGAAGGGTGGTACAGGGTTCAACTGTCACTGAAAAATCATTTGATTATTTTAAAAATTACGTGCATATGTCACATAAATATTAAAATGAGTAAAGAAGAAATTCCCTGATCTCACAAAACATAGTGCAAATGAACATAATTTTCCAAATATGTATTGGGCTATTATGCAAAGCATAAAGTCAGAGGGAACTATGAGATTAATAAAATCATTCTGTGCCTTCTAGGAGGATATACTCTTTGCAGAGAATAAAACAAATATCACAGTAATAGCAGGTAAGACCAGAGAATACTACAACCTCCACTGCCCATTCTAGGTACTGACACCCCAGTAATTGTGACATTCTGTCAAAGTCCCAATATAAAACACTTTACTCATATAGTTAACCTAGTTATTCTAATGTTGTTTTTGTAGATCCCTTAACAGGAAGGAAAGAATCATTAAATCCAGTTACTTTTGCCCTATGTGAGTTTTACATGTGGATATATGTGTAGGGTGTATACATACATACATATATGCACATATTCACACAGAATTTAAGATATTCTTAGTTGGAAAATATAATAAGAGTTTCCCTCATGGCTAATAAAGACTGGATTAAACACCAGGACTGTTATCCAGATATTATCAAAAGAAGCTAATTTTCTAGTTCTCATGGTGCTACTGTCCCATTTCCTTTGGAAATGCAAATTTCATTTTTTTTTTGGAAATGCAAATTTTAACTATAAAACTTTTATTTAGGGGCACGTGGGTGGCTCAGTTGGTTAAGCATCCGACTTTGGCTCAGGTCATCACTGTTCATGAGTTCGAGCCCGGTGTTGGGCTCTGTGCTGACAGCTCAGAACCTGGAGCCTGCTTCAGATTCTGTGTCTCCCTCTTTTTCTCTGCCCCTTCCCCACTCATGATCTGTCTCTCTGCCTCTCAAAAATGAATAATGTAAATTTTTTAAACTTTTATTTAGGTTTATATGAAATTCCAAAGAAACTTTGGGTCACAATAGTATTTGATGAGAAGTCCTAAGAGGAAAGAATCTTTTAACATTGTTACTATGAGCATTTCAAAGCTGATGCTTTGCTTATTATACTTCTCAGTAAGAAGAGGAAAAAGGCCAGAGAATATTTGTATTCTGGTGAGCCAGTAGTGCAATGAATAAAGAACACTGTATAGATACCAGGGCAAAGGCATTATTAAGTCCATCCATGCTGTGTTCCTTGATATTATAAATTCTAGTTCTTTTCCTTAATGTTTTACTATAAAACTGTCTTTAATTCCTTTGTAGATTCCTTATGTATTAGAGAAATTGACCATTTATATTTAATAGGCATCAAAAAACTTATGAGAAGCTCTATGTGCATGAGTTGGCCTGATAGTGGGCGGACTTCACCTTTACAAGGTGTTTGAACACCAAGGTAGCATTTTTCTTGGGGTATCATCAAATGTTAGAATCTAGAGGGCTTTTTTTTCTTCCTCTAAGGCTTTTTAATTATTGGAATAGATGAACCTTTTAGTTCTGCATGGGTAGCATATGCCAGGCTGCTGGCGCTTTGGAAACAGGGTGAAGAAGAAAGTGAGGTGCTCAAGTGGAATGTGCAGTGATTCTGAGTTTTCAGCCCTGCACTGGTACTCTTAAGTTTACGCCTGTCAGATTCAGTTGTGCTACAGACTCGTGCTGCTGGAATGAGAGTGTGCTTTCCTATGGTTGCTTGCAGGAGGGGAGACCTGAGCATGGAGTGGGGTTCTAGTGGCTCTGAGATAGGTTTTCAGTCAGTTTAACAGTTTTCAGTGCCGCCTACTTTTTGTGGTACCTGGAACCTTCTAGTCCAGAGTTGTGTCAGCTTCTTCTAAGCTTATTTCCCTGGAAGTATTGAGGATAAAGAGTTCCCTGTTCTGTTCAGTCAGCTACCATGTTGCCATCTGCTTTTTGTCTTTAGACACTTAAAAAAAATCCCTTATCGATTAATGTATTTTTCCTTCATACTTTTTGTCCTTTGGAATATACATTTTGTTTAAAAAATCTTTTACTGTCATTTCAAGTCTAATTTTGAGATGCAGGGTCTATGGTTAGTCTGCAATTAAAAGGATTTTTTTTAATGTTTGTTTATGTCGAGAGAGAGAGAGAGAGAGAGAGAGAGAGAGAGACTGAGCATGAGTGGGGGAGGGGCAGAGAGTGAGGGAGACACAGAATCTGAAGCAGGCCCCAGGCTCTGAGCTTTCAGCACAGAGCCCAACGTGGGGCTCGAACTCGCCAACCATGAGATTATGACCTGAGCTTAATTCGGACACTTAACCAACTGAGCCACCCAGGTGCCCCATCAGTCTGTACTATTTAACGAGAAGTGCAGGAACCAGTTGTTAATTGCTGTCTCTCTAGTGCCTGGAACATGCAAGGTACTTAAGTAAATATTTGATGAATGAATAATTGAATTAAATAAAGTTCGAAGTTTTTATAGTAATGGGAGGCTTTGATGGCAGAAAAATATTATGATTATATGTGTTTATATAACAACCTGAAAAGCATCTTCTAAATTGTAGTTCTGCTTTGGTTCCATTCCATTTTTCATTTTTGTTCCTTGACATGGTCACGGAAACCAAGTGTTTTAAAGAGTGTCCATTAACAAAATGAAAAGGCAATCTACTGAATAGGAGAAAATGTTTACAAATAATATATCAGATAAGGAGTTAATATCCAAAATTTATAAAGAACTCCTATAATTCAATAGCAAAAAAACAAACAATCCTAATAAAAATTGAGTAGAAGATCTGAATAGACATTTTCCCAAAGAAGACATACAGATGGCCAACAGATAAATGAAAAGATGCTCATCTTCAGTGATCATCAGGGAAATGCAAACCAAAACCAGTCAGACATCATCTCACACCTATTAGAATGGCTATTATCAAAAAAATAAGAAATAAGTATTGGTAAGGATGTGGGGGAAAAAAAATCATCATGCACTGTTGGTGGAAATCTAAATTGGTGCAGCTGCTATAGACTGTATGGAAATTTCTCAAAAAATTAAAAACAGAACTACCATTTCTTCAGCAATTCCACTCTGGAGTATTTATCTGAAGAAGACAAAAACTCTAACTCAGGAGTTAAAGATATATGCACCCCCATGTTCATTGCAGCATTATTTACAATAACCAAGTTATGGAAACCACTTAAGTGTCCATTGATGGGCGAATGGATAAAGAAATTGTGGCATATATATACAATGGAATATTATTCATTTTTATCATTCATAAAAAGAATGAAATCTTGTCATTTACAACAATATGATGGACCTCAAGGGCACTATGCAATGTGAAACAAGTCAAAGACAGATACGGTATGACCTTTTAAATGAAAACTAAAACAAGCAAAATAACAAGAAAAACTCCAATAACCAAGCTTGTGGATACAAGAGAACAACAGACTGATGGTTGCCAGTGGTGGGGGCTGGATGTGGGTGAAGTTAGTGAAGGGGGTCAAAAGTTACAAACTTCCAGTTATAAAATAAGTAAGTCATGGGGATATATTGTACAGTGTGGTGACTATAGTTCATGATACTGTATTTGAAAATTGCTAAGAGAGTAGATCTTAAAAGTTCTCATCCCAAGAAAAAAAGTTTATAACTGTGTGGTGATAGATGTTAACTATATTGTGGTGATTATTTCTCAACATATACAAATATTGAATCGTTATGTTGTACAAATGTACAAATTATGTTGTACAATAAAGTTATATGTCAGTTATATATCAATAAAAATAATAAATCATGTACTCCTTCAGGATGGAAATATGTTTGTTTTACTTGGTCATGCATAATTGTAGCTATTCCATTAGTTTTATCATACACATTCGTGGGGTGCCTGGTTAGATCAGTCAGTTAAGCATCGAACTCTTGATTTTGGCTGAGGTCATGCATGATCTTACAGTTTGTGGGATTGAGCCCTGCATCATCTGTGCTGACAGCATGGAGTTTGCTTGGGATTCTCTCTCTTCCTCTCTCTCACTGTCTCTCTCCCTTCCTCCCCTATGTGCCTGCTCTCTCTCTCTCAAAAATAAATAAACATAAAAAGATACACATTTACCTATTTATAATTTTTCTTTAGAGATAGATGTATTGAAACTGATTTGTGTAGCAAATACAGTCTTTGTTCTTATTTGTATGCATGTTTAGGCAATTTTATTTATTCTATTTAGGTAATTAAAATTTTTAATGTTTATTTATTTTTGAGAGAGAGACAGAGTGTGAGTGGGGGAGGGGCAGAGAGAGAGGGGGACACAGAATCTGAAGCAGGCTCCAGGCTCTGAGCTGTCAGCACAGAGCCCAGCGTGGGGCTCAGACTCATGAACGATGAGATCATGACCTGAGCCAAGTTGGATGTTTAACCGAGTCACGCAGGCGCCACTATATCTAGGTAAATTCTAAAGGGACTTATGGTGATTATATTGTAAAGCTTTCCAGCTGCCACTGTTCCCTACACATTGGACCTTTGTAGTTAATAAAGTTTGAGAGTTACTGGATTAGTGTGACCTCTTATTTGGGTATATTTTGTATTTCAAAGTGACTATGTAAAGATGGATAAAACCTAATAGGGACAAAGAACTTAAGCTATAAAAATGAGAGTAGGTAGTAAAAATAATATTTTGAACAAACAGATTTGTATTCTCTTTATTCATAAAGGCAGCCCTAGACAATGAAGAGGGATAGATACAAGTAAGGTAAAGAGCCTGTAAGTTGGGTACAGTTCTGGATCTTGGGGCTTGCAAGTGGGATGCCTCCTCCTCCCTACCCCAAGAAATGAGTTCGTGAACTTTTTGCATTTTCCTTTAAAATTGATGACTTAATTCTAAGGTCAGATAATGAGCCAATTACAGTGTTGTTTTAAACTTCCATGCATTTATTTCCCCCCCTCCCCAATATTTGATATTTATTAAAGGAATCTACTCAGAAATCCAAAGAGAGTTCTTTCCATTAAAAAGATCACCTTTCCAGTAAAGAAGGAAGAGCCCATACCACAAAGAGAGTATGAGAGTAGGTTAAGAAAGTCCCTTATAGAAAATTCTAGGATTGCAGACATTGATAAGAAGTTGGGGGTAAGGATAAGAGAATGGTGATAAGAAACTTTGGAACAAGAGAACCATATATCTTTGTAAGTTTTCTGTAATAGATTTCTGTAATAGATTCACACCTGAATGTTTTTCTGATCATCTCCTTTAGAATCTGCATCTTTATTATTTGTTTGACATATTTTATCAAGTTGCTAACACATAGCCAGGTCTGTTTTAGGGAGAAGAAATTGAGAAGATCGTATAAATCAGAAATTAAAAGATGGAAATGGATGGGTGGGTGCAAGAAGAGGAAATATGATAAGCAAAAAGAGCTTTAGGAAAAAATCTTGAAAATATGACCATGACTTTTAATGTATACTTTTTTTTTCTCTTCTTGAATAACATCTCCAGTATGGTTGATATTGGGGTTTCTGAGAAGAAACACACACAAAAAAGAGAAAGCCAGGAAACTGTTTTATATCTTCATAGAAAATAACCTAGTACCTACAAGGTTGTTAGAACAAAAGTGTGTGATTATCATGAGTTAAATAGAAATGAGCTCAGTGTTCTTTGCCACATAGTTTTTGTGTTATTGTAAAAATGGAATATGAACCTGTACCAAAGAGTTATTAAGAAAAATATTAGTAATCTCAGAAGAACCAGATACTAAAATCTATATTAATAGTGACTGTGACAAGACCATGCTGCTATTAGAAATTTAAAAGAAAAATTAACTGGAAGGTTATAATTTTTACTTTTGAGGCAGTAATACATTTTGATTCTCTTCACTCTCACTTTATTTATAAATGTTATGAAAATTCCATCATGGTTGACAAATATAAAACAGAACAACAATATCTTAGTGCTGACTATGCTAGAGACTTGGGTATTTTTCAAGGTTTAAAAAACTTATATTTCATGATGAAAGTAAGAAGTTGAATGTTATTTACAAAGCCCATTTTTCATTTTCTTTCTGTGTCTTGGACTTGTTTGCAGGGAAAAGGTCTCCTTTGGAAGATGGAACTCTTTGTCCGTTTTCCAGAATGTGTTTCCAAGCCCATCAGTGAAACATGATACTGCTGCTCTGTGTTGAAATGCTTGAAGAACACCCACATCTCTGCCAGCGCCTTCCATCCTGCTGAAACCATGGTCTTCTCCGCGGTGTTGACTGCATCCCATACTGGGGCAACCAACACAACATTCGTAGTCTATGAAAACACTTACATGAACATTACGGTCCCTCCGCCATTCCAACATCACGGAGTTGGTCCGCTGCTCAGATACAGTATGGAAACCATGGCTCCCACTGGGATCAGTTCCTTGACAGTGAATAGCACAGCTGTACCGCCAACACCAGCAGTTTTTAAGAGCCTAAACTTGCCTCTCCAGATCATCCTTTCTGCTATAATGATATTTATTCTGTTTGTGTCTTTTCTTGGGAACTTGGTTGTCTGCCTGATGGTTTACCAAAAAGCTGCCATGCGCTCTGCGATTAACATCCTCCTCGCCAGCCTGGCATTTGCAGACATGTTGCTTGCAGTGCTGAACATGCCCTTTGCCTTGGTAACTATTCTTACTACAAGATGGATTTTTGGGAAATTCTTCTGTAGGGTATCTGCTATGTTTTTCTGGATGTTTGTGATAGAGGGAGTAGCCATCCTGCTCATCATTAGCATTGATAGGTTCCTTATTATAGTCCAGAGGCAGGATAAGCTAAATCCATATAGAGCGAAGATTCTAATTGTAGTTTCTTGGACGGCTTCGTTTTGTATAGCTTTTCCTTTGGCTGTAGGAAACCCTGACCTGCAGATCCCTTCCCGAGCCCCCCAGTGTGTGTTTGGGTATACAACCAATCCAGGTTACCAAGCTTATGTGATTTTGATTTCTCTAGTTTCTTTCTTCATACCCTTCCTGGTGATACTGTATTCGTTTATGGGCATACTCAACACCCTTCGGCACAATGCCTTGAGGATCCATAGCTACCCCGAGGGGATATGCCTCAGCCAGGCCAGCAAACTGGGTCTCATGAGTCTACAGAGACCCTTCCAGATGAGCATTGACATGGGCTTTAAAACACGTGCCTTCACCACCATTTTGATTCTCTTTGCTGTCTTCATTGTCTGCTGGGCCCCGTTCACCACTTACAGCCTGGTGGCAACATTCAGCGAACACTTTTACTATAAGCACAACTTTTTTGAGATTAGCACCTGGCTGCTCTGGCTCTGCTACCTCAAGTCTGCATTGAACCCACTGATTTACTACTGGAGGATTAAGAAATTCCACGATGCCTGCCTGGACATGATGCCTAAGTCCTTCAAGTTTTTGCCGCGTCTGCCTGGCCACACAAGGAGACGGATCCGTCCCAGTGCTGTCTATGTGTGTGGGGAACACCGGACAGTGGTGTGAATATTGGAACTGCCTGGACATTTTGGGTGATGGTTGTTCTTTATCTGACTTTGAATTTTCTCTCACATGGGTTCTCCAAGTATACTTACTGTTTTTTATAGGATTTGTGTGTATGTGTGTATGCACAGTGTAAAGAAAGAATGGTGATTAGTTATAATACAGTTATCAAGGATACACAATAGAAAAATGATTACAAAAGTTACCTCCAGGGTTCAAGAGAAATCCTTGATTTAGTGTGGGGAGATGGTTTTTTGTTTCTTTGATTGATTTTGTTTTTGAAGCAGGAATCAGGATTGTGCTTTATTGAGCCTGCAGTTACATTGAATTGTAGGTGTTTTGTATGCTGCTAAGATATGCTTAATTGAGTTTATCAGTTTCTTTTTTGAAAGACATTGCTGCTTTTTGCCATCACATTGGAGCCAAAACCACCTACATCTCAGTAGATAAATATTTACTTTTATTAAAAAAAAAAAAACGCAAGGCGGTTAGTGACATTTTAAAGATCATTAATATTTACTTAGGTGCACTTTAAGAAATAATGTACAAACTGATTCAGTCATGTTTTTCAGAATTGTTTTTATACATGACATGTTGTGCTTTAGGGAACATTGCATTATCATTTCTAGGAAGATAGTTTTTAAATAATGTTTTATCTGCATGTCCAGTTTTAAAGAAGAGAACATAAAAATGTATACATTTTTCTAAGCACGATAGTGATTCTTTGGAGCAAATAAGGCAAAGTCCAGGAGACAGAGCATCCCTGCAAATTTAAATGGGATTGAGTTGAGTGGCAGGGTAGCTGGTGTGGGCTGGTGTTTCCTTTACTCAGTTCTCACTGAGTCTGGTGGGGAGAAGGACTTCCCATTTATTGGACACTTACCATCTTCCAAGCACTGTGCATCATTTTATCCTCACAGTATCCTGTAAGGTAGGTCGTATTTCTTTTTTTGTGAAGAAAGCAAGTCTCAGACTAAAATCCTGCTTAAGGTTAAAGGTAGAGATGGACTCCAAAAAATCCATCCGAATTCTGAGACTGCTGTTCTGCTGTGCCACATAGACATATCATTCAGCTTTAGTATTTCATAGTGAAGAAGGAACTCTGCGTATCCTGTAATTTTTTTCTTTTTTTAATGGTTTATTTATTGTTGAGAGAGAGAGAGACAGGGCGAGCAGGGGAGGGTCAGAGAGAGAGGGAGACACAGAATCTGAAACAGGCTCCACGCTCTGAGCTAGCTGTCAGCACAGAGCCCCACGCGGGGCTCAAACCCACGAACCGTGAGATCATGACCTGAGTCGAAGTCGGAGGCCTAACTGACTGAACCACCCAGGTTCCCCTCCTGTAATTTTTTTAAGACCTTCGTTTTAAAGGTTTAAAAACTAAAACCTTCCTTTTAAAAATAGCTTCACTTTTTCTTTATTACTGAAAGAAATGTGAAAACATTGCAGAAAGTGTGGAAAATAGAAAAAAAATCACTCACAACCACCCTTTGACAGTGGCACTTAAACATCTTAGATAAATAAGGCTATAATAGGAAGTAAGGTGATTTTTGTTTGTTTGTTTGTAAAACCAGTGACTGACAGGAAGTTGAATACAGCTGTCTGGAGGTCTTGGTCCTGCAGGCCCAGAGGTTTCCTGTTGTCCAGCTGTTTCTAAATGTTCTGGGCACAACAGTGGTCTTGCCCCAGGGCTTTGCCCTTAGCAGAGCTGTAATTGGTGAATGTGCTCAGAAGTGTATCTCCCACATAGAGGCAAAGATAAGCCCTGGTCCTAGCATAGAGCAAGTTTTAATCGGGCAAGTCTGGCTTTCAAACTATTTTTCTCTTGCTGACGACCTGCCCCCACTACGTGCATCTGGAGCCTTTGGTCCCCTCTCTCTGTAACCCCTGACACATTTTATAAAATATCTGGTGGGGATGAAGCTGCAGACTAAGGTCATAAAGGTTAAAATGTAACCTTTTGGTTACATCGTGGGCTTTATTTTTTTTTTTAATGTTTATTTATTTTTGAGAAAGAGAGAGAGAGTGTGAGCAGGGGAGGGGCAGAGAGACAGGGAGAGACAGAATGCTCTGTCAGCAGAGAGCTGTCAGCACAGAGCCCGATGTGGGGCTCAAACTCACAAACCAAGAGATTGTGACTTGAGCTGAAGTCGGATGCTTAACCAACTGAGCCACCCAGGCGCCTCTCATGAACTTTATAAATAGCTAAGTTAACCATGAACAGTTTTTGGATTTTTATAGGATCTTTTCAGAATTTTAATGCTTTATGAGCCAGCAGGGAAAATGAACCTCTTTCTTCAGTTTTACAACCACAGAGCTGGACTAGATGAATCTTGCCCAACACTAATGTGTTTTCTTCCACATGAGAGTAGAGATTTGTGAAGAGCCCAGCTGTCAGCATCAATCTTTGGCCTCCAGTATTACTTCTTTACATTTTATTTATTAGCTGTTTCTTAAAATGGAATGTCTACTGAATGTCTGAAGAGCACAGTATCAGGAATTAGGACTTTGGAAGGTTAATGACATCATAAAGGATTTGGGGAACCTTGCTCTTAAGGCAGTTGAAATGGTATTAGAACTCATTTTCTAGTCAAAGAACTCTTTTGGTTCTCGAAGCATATTACTCAGCATGTTGTTTTGGGATCAGCTTCTGCTGATAATCACCTACCTCTTTGGTTTCTAATTTATATTATTCACAGATTAAAATGGTTTTTGTCCACTAGGGATCTTACAGAACATAAACACTGTAGTAGATACATAGAAGCAGATGGAAGTGAATCATGCTTTCCATTTTCAATATAAACTGGATTTCAAGCAGATATTAATAAGTATATTTGGCTTTCTCTAAGGAAAGTCAGCATGAATTGTATTCATCTTACATATTGGCAGTAGGTCTTGGGACTCCTTTTGTGATAGGAATTGAAACTGAGCTTTGCTTTCTTTGTCCTTTTTTTTTTTTTTTATGAGCCACCCTTGGGTTCTTTTATGCTGCCTGGCAGGCAGCGCATCATTTGGTGGGAGCTCAGAGCGCTTGCTGAGATGCTTAGTGTTTGGGAAAGGAGACCATGCAGGGCCTTAGTGAGAACTCCGCAACAACACTGAATGGCGGTTTTCTTTACACTGGATACTCTTGATCAGAGGACAGTTTACAAATCATTTTGAATGTTTTTATTACGTATACATCTTGAAAGCTTTAAATAAAAAGTACTCTGGTATACGTTTGAAAAATTTAGGTGCAGAATCATATGTTGCCTATTTCCCTATGTTTTCTCGAGGGGAAAAAATACCACTATTAATTATCGCCGCTGACTGACATCATCAGAAATATTTTTGTTTTTATTTTCCTTCTGGCTAATAAGTAAGAGGCATGAAAGAGACAATGAGTTATTTGTGGTCAAGAAAAAGAGTCAAAGGAAATCCTTAGTAGTCTGGAGTAGTGATATTCAAATTTTAATATGAATTTGTGTCTATTCCCGGGGAGCTTGTTAACACTACAGATGCCTAGGTTCCCTAGAGGGTCTGGGATTGGGCCCAGGGATGCACGCTTTATCTTATTGAGCACTCTGTCTGATTCTGATGCTGGTGCTTCAAGAAGCACTACTATTGAAAATCTCTGCATTTTAATATTGTCTGTTTTATCAAAAAATGTTTGTATGGGAAGCCATGATCTCCTAGTGCATGGGTGATTCACATTGAGGGGAAACTCTACGCATCATTGTGCTTTATTTGCTGCCATGTGCGTTAGTGCTGGATCTCGCCAGTGTTAGCCTCACCTTCTCTCAGCTGGCAAATTCTGGTCAACCATATTGTTTTACGGTAGAATGAAGAGAATGACTTAATATTTTAAAGTCATGACTTTCACGAGTCTGGTTCCTCTAATATTTTCTTTCCTTCTAGAGAGATGTCTTTATTGTATATAATCTCCAGAAGACTGAGGGGAACGTAAAGACTCATCTGATTATCATTGCTCTACTTAATGCCAGTCGTGTTCAATGGAAGCATGAAAAAATAAAATAACCTTTTTACTCTATGTATTTTGGTTGCTGACAAAGATAATTTAATTTGTTCCTAATCTTTGCTTTTGTTTACATGAAAATATTTATGTATATATCACAGAAAAACTTTCACCTGCTTGTCATTTTATTCTACCACGAGTTTTAAGTTTAAAGGACTGCTTAATTCAAATTTATTTTCACAACCATAGTCCTGCTAAACTGCCTTCATTGAAAACTCAGTTTTTAAATAATAAAAATATCAAAGCACATGTTTGTTATTTCAGGTAAACGGTAATACATTTCTTAGCTATAAATTGGTACTAGTCCTTTGTAATTAAAATTAATTTATTTTACAATAGTACCTAACCTAAAAAACAAAACCACTTTGAATTTTGGGTTGTAACTCAAAAATAAAATGTACGGTAATATGTGCATATTGTTATTACAACCAGGAAAAGAACTCCCAATGAGAAAATGAATAAATAGTTAACATTTCTAAACGTGGAGTTTTTAAAAAAGGACTACTTCATCTTAGAAAAATTTGTCATGAGTAATACTTTCTGTTAAATTAAAATCTGAGTTGAGTTTCAAACCCTGCTTCCTTTGGGTTTTTATTTTCAAATTAGCTCTCAAAGCCTGTGTGTGTATAATTATATTCTAGTTTTAGAAGTTCTCAGAGAAGTTAAAGATGAAATGAAACTTGGCAAAAGACCACTGATACTAGGAAACGGTTTTAAGGAATTCTCTCTAGGAGAATTACAGAAATTTTACTCCTGAATTATTTAAAATTGGATTGTCACTTGGCAAAGCAATGACAATGTCTGCTTTTATTTTGACAAAATGATTTCAGACTGCACTTCCATTTCTAAAACCTAAGGCCTTTCGAAGATCCACTTTTAAATCAATAGGAAATATCAATTATTTGTACATGAGTTTCAACTTTTTGCCAATTAGAAGGGTTTTATTTTCTCTTGTTTTTCACTCATGCAGTAGCTAAATATATTTTTTTAAGTTATAAAAGAAGGTTGTCACTGAATCTACATTTGATAGTTTTTTTTTTTTTCCTGAAATGGAAAGATACAGCAGAGTAGAGGACTACGCGTTGAATTAAAAACGTTTTTGGGGTGACTGGGTGGCTCAGTTGGTTTCACAGCTGACTTTGGCTCAGGTCATGACTTCACTGTTAGTGAGTTTGAGCCCTGCGTCTGGCTTTATGCTGTGAGTTCAGAGCCTGCTTTGGATCCTCTGTCCCCCTCTCTGTCTGCCCCTCCCAGAAAGTGCACAAACTTTCTCTCTCTCAAAAATAAACATTAAAGAAACCCACAAAACTTTTTCATATTTACCATGAAAATTAAAAAAAAAAAAAATTTCACATCTACCGTGAATCCCACTCAACTCATATATAATAAAGAGAACCTATTGGAGCAAAGTAGATATCAAGGTGAAGTCAATTAGATTTAATACAAAAAGAAAAAAATAAAAGCTTTATGGCTCTATCAGTTAGCATTTAACCAAAGAAGCAAAATTGGTATAAGATATTTCTTAAGAAGTTTATTCCAAGAATTGGCTTACATGGTTTTAGGGGTAGCTAGAACAAATATGAAATCTCAAAGGCAGGCAATTGAATAGCAATTGGTCAAAAGATTATGTAAACCAACTCCTTTCTATGTAAGTTTTCACTATTTGTGATGATGTCTTTTTAAAGAATTTAAAAGCATTTATAGTTATAGCCACATAAACTCTTCGTGTAGAAGTATGCTAATAATAATGATGATGATGAGTGCCATTTTTGGGCACCTCTATCAGAATACACTTTATCTGTTTTAATTCATAGTCCTTTCTCCTTTTCCAACAGATGAAACTGTGTTGCCAGGAGATTAATTTTTTGAGGCATAGCTTGGATTCATAGCTTTGGCCTAATGCCAAAGTTCCTATTTTTTTATGCCACCTTGCTCTTATTCTCTGATAACAGAACTGAATCCTTATTAAGAAGAGCTTACTAAGCATCATACTGGATGGTGACTACTCTGCATGCATTAGATAATAATAGCAGCAAAACCTACAGAAAGTTGTAGTACACAAATCCACAAAGTTGTGGATTTTAACAGAAAACCTAGATTGGTTTGTTCTTGGTTTTAAGTCGTTATTCTATTTGGCTATGTCAGAAAAGAGACTGATAAGCTGACTGGAAGCCCTGGCAGCCTCTGCACACCACCTCTCATGGCACAGAGCCTTCGTGGAAGACTGACAGTGACAGAAATTCTGGGGACACTTAGACACCTAGACGCTTCCCTTAAATGCATAGATCCCAGAATCCCTTTTGGAAAGGCTTTTACGTGGTGCACACCTGGGGTTCAATTATTTACTGATTTGTCTGAAGTACAAGGGTTTATCTATAGCAGCTAAGATTGGGGGTGAAGAGGTGGAGATGATGAAATCAAGTGCTCTGGAGTCCCTGAGCGAGCTTTGATGGTCCTGTTGTGTCACCAGATCTCTTTCAGCCCCACATAAGATGGCAGTGTTTTAAGACATCCATTAACTCATGATTGGTATAGTAATTAGAATTGCTTAATCAGCTGAGTTCTTGTACTGACAAAGATACTGGGCCAAAAAGCCCATTACTGTAGTTTGTTATATATTTATGAAAATATGTTTGTTTTTAATGTTTATTTTTCAGAGAGAGAGAGAGAGCATGAGCAGGGGAGGGACAGAGAGACAGGGAGACACAGAATCCAAAGCAGGCTCTAGGTGAGGAACTGTCAGCACAGAGCCCTACAGGAGGCTCAAACTCATGAACCGTGAGATCATGACCTGAGACGAAGTAGGACACTCAACTGACTGAGTCACCCCTGAAAAGATGTTTTAAATAGTGTAATTTATCTTATTGACCATCTGTGACAGTACCTCTATCAGAGGTTGGCAAATACATTGTACCCTAATAAACAGATGACGGAACAGTTTTAGAGCAATGAGATGACTTGCCCAAATTCCCACAACAAGTAGGAAGTACAGCTGGGATTCAAACCCAGCTGACAGCTCCCAACTGTAGAGCTCCTTCCACTTCGAGTCAATGAGATTTCACTGTCACAGACAGGAGGATGGATGGGAAGGTTGCAAAGTTTGGAAAAGTGATCAAGTAAGCAGAGGCCAGAAACGTGGTCCTGGAAGATATCTTAATTGAATAGCTACATTTTTATTAGTAGAAAGAATAATAGAATGTCTACATTTTAAAGAAAATACATTTTTTTTTGTTTTTAGTTCATCACCCAAGCTTTACCACTAAAAAGCAGTTGAGTTCATGGACAAAGGAATGCAGGCAGGTCAATGTGACGAGGTGTGGAATGGGTGCTTCCCAGTGTGTGGGCCAGCCGTTTGTTCTCGTCAGTGTGAACTAAAACCCTGGAGAGGACTAAGCTGGGTCCTCAGACCCCAGCCATGCTCTGGTGAGTATTGCTGTTGATTCTGCCCCTCTGGACCTATGCTGAAAGAAACTTTTCCTCTGCGGATGCTGGGGATTCCTTGGGAAACTGTCAGTAGCCAGGGAATTTCCTTCTGCCTTCTCCTCTTCCAGGACACTCATCTGTGGAGCAGGGCAACTGCAATTGGCACAGAAAGACACTTCTCTCTGACAGGAAGAAAGATGGCATTTTCTTGTACGACTTCCCCCCAAGTATTTATAGTCTTAAAAGTTAGATGGCAAGACATCACAATGTCATGTTCCTCTCTTTGGAGGCTACTATTGCTAAGCGGTGGGTTCTATTTGATCTCTTGAGGACAAAAGGCTTGTACTAAGATGCAGTGAAACCAAAACCAAAACCAGAGTAAAAAAAGAGAGCAGCTCGATCTTGATTTCCAGCCCCACCTTTCCCCCTGAGTTCACATGTTTCTTTCCTCCTAGACACTGAAGTCCCTGAGGGCAGAGTACTGTACTTGTTTATTGTTTTCCCATCACCTAGCATGATGGCTCATGAAGAGTAGTGGTTCCCAAAAGCCTAGAGATGGACCATTTGATAATAGGATCTTGGTGGTAAAAATCATAATGGATTTACCCAAACCAAACAGATTCTAAGTGGCAAGAGCTAAAACCAGCACCTAGGACTTCAGTCTCCAAATTCAGTGACCAGCCCACTGTACATAAACCCACTTTTTTGACTGAGGGGAGAAGCATTTGGGTTTTCAAATACAGCATCTACCATACTTTGAGGGATAATTGTAGAGTGGGTAGGGCTGCTAAAATTTATTTGCTAAACCTGACAACGCTAAGTGTAGTGCACATATGTATATATTTTTTACCCTGTGATGTGCAAATCATGTCATGGAGGAGGTCTTCTGTTCCTCTTATTTGTAAGGCGATCTGTGACTACATCTTGTGATCTTGACTAAATATGCTGAGGCTCAGGCTTCAAAGGGAGGGAGGAGGACATGACTCATGATGCAGCTGAGGAGCACAGATACAGATGGACTGATAACAGCAAATAAAAGGTATGTTTCTGTAACTGTTTTGCATATCTGTTTGTTGGTAAATGAATCATGATGGTGATATGGACAAAATGTATTCAGTGACCACCTCCATCAGGGAGATTTTGGTTGGGAAAAGTTTTCTATTGTTGGAATTAGACATCCATATGTTGAATGCCATTTGAACACTTGCAACAG
Organism: Hyaena hyaena; assembly: GCF_003009895.1. Taxonomy (NCBI): domain Eukaryota; kingdom Metazoa; phylum Chordata; class Mammalia; order Carnivora; family Hyaenidae; genus Hyaena; species Hyaena hyaena. Next base: position 111,141 of record NW_024081522.1, on the reverse strand, counting down.
AAATTCAGAGTTTGAATCACTTTTACCATAGTTTTGGCAGGACTGGGAACACATTTTTTTTTTCAGCTGTTCTTCCTGATGGGAGCTATAAATAGTTTTGGGGAAGTATATAATTATCTCAAAGTAGAAGCTAAAGATAAAAAGCTGCTTAAGATTTTAAAGGAACATTAATGGTTATTATTATGTAAAATTTATTAAGTATGCGCACTGTGATCATTGTCTTTGCCAGGAAGAAACTTGGAATAAAAAGTCAACCCCAGATGTGACATGTATAAATAGACCAAAAGGTATATTAACATGGTGCCAGAACAAAGGGTTGGTTCAATATATAAAGAATTTTGGAGTACAAAAAAGGCAGCCAAATCACTATAATATTGTACAGAAATGAAGAAAACTTCTATTTAGTAACAAATCTTTAAAAATACTGGCAATTTAAAACAAAGATGGAATCTCTTGAAAACAGGTAACATTAATGGTGCATGCATGGGGTAGTATTTTGTTTTTGGCAGTTAGCTTAGACTTTTACATATAAAAAGGGTTTACTTACTCTGTTCAATGAATAAATACTAAAAGATTTAAATACTAGATAAAGACTCATTGTTGGCTGAAGCAAGGTAAGTGTTATAAATAATGACTTGGGGCACCTGGCTGCCTCAGTCCTTAGAGCAGGTGACTCTTAATCTCATGAGTTCAAGTTTCACACTGGGTATGGAGACTACTTAAAATAAAAAATAAATAAATATATAATACTTCAGGCATCAGCTCTATTGACTCTGGCTAAGAGTTAGCTCTAGCTAAGACTGTTACTGCTATTTAATACCCCCAGAAAGCTCACAACCAAATAGTCATATTAATACAGTCATCATTTATTTGATGCATACTAGATGATGCAAGCACTTTATCTGTATAAGTATGTAGTTTCTAATTCTTATAATTCTAGGATACAGATATAATCATTCTATAAGACCTTCAAAGCTTCAAGCGGTTAATTGAATTTTAATAAGCCACACGACTTATAAAGATACAAGAAGTCAAACCCACATCTGTGTGGACACTGGTATTCAGGTTTTTTCATGTTGTAATACCATCTATTCAACCTCTTACATATGCTTTCTTGTTTCCTTCACCTTATTTTTCTCTCATTCAAAAAGGATTTTCCTTTAGAATCTGATTGTCCCATTTAACCTAGTTTGGACTTAATGATCCATCCTATTGCCTCTGGGCCTGCCCTCAGTTTGTCTTCAACTCTTCTATGGTCCCTGACTCTGAGCTTTGGTGATCTGTCTACATTATTCATCACATCTACACCTTCAGCATCCCTAAGCACTCTTCAGTGCTAATAATTTGCCTAGGTGGACACCACAAAATAAAACATGAATATTCTCATTATGGTCTGAAGTTATGTGTTACTCATTTGCAAGGAAGAAGCATAGGAAGTGAACCAAAGATCTTTATTAAGCACTATTGGTCCTTGTATTCTTAGAGAACTTACAAATATAGGACAGAAATCCCAGCAGACAGGCATACAGCTCCTAGAGGCCAGGGCGAACCGTAGACCTAGGAGATCTAAATAATCCAAATGATGGTAGTTTCTTTGCGTTGGGGTTCTTTCTGGAAAGAGGTTCAGACATGGGGACCACTAGGCAAAGCTCCTACTGAGACCTTTAACACAAAGCCAGATGCCTCCTTCCTCAGGAATGTTAGCTTGGTGAAGAGATCATGGAATGCCTCCAGGCTTGTGACACTTGTCATGAAGTCCTGATGTCTCAGAAGCAGGTGACTTCATGGGTGTTTGCCCCCTTTTATATCCTGGGTGCTTTCAATTTAACCTCAGAAGGGGCTAACAAACAGTGGTATTGTAGAGTTCAAGGGTTGACTAGAGTGAAAACTGCAGTTTCTTTGTCTTCTGGATAGGGGTCAGTGACCCACAGTAACATACTCCACAAATCCTACTTACAGAACAGTTCAAATATGAAGGGTGGGTATGCTGAGGACTCGGAAGTGGAACATGAAAACATTAATATGTGGCAGGTACAGACCAAAGTTAAATTAAAGAAGTTGAGGGGTGCCTGGGTAGCTCAGTCGGTTAAGCATCCAACTCTTGATTTTGGCTCAGGTCATGATCTTGCGGTTCCTGAGATTGAACCCTGCATTGGGCTCTGTGGTGGCAGTGTGGAGCCTGCTTGGGATTCTCTCTCCCTCTCTGCCTGCCCCCCCCAATAAAATAAAATAAAATAAAATAAAATAAAATAAAATAAAATAAAATAAAATAAATAAAAACTATTTTTAAAAGTTAAGAAATTACTAACTCTTTGAGAAATGGGGTTTGCAGGAATTAAGCCAGCAGGTTGAGGCTTCAGCAAGCTAATGGGATGCAGAGCTGGTTGTGAGAGATGGGGCTGAAAGTGTCTGGATTTGCACAGTTCTTTTATAATTCTAGGCCTCCCTCTAAGGACACCTGAGGAAAACAGACCCTTGCTGCTCTCACATCTCTGTCCTCATCCTATACCATATGCTCTGACCGTCTCCATACTCAGCATCCCAGCTCACTCATGGGCCTCCTGGCTTGCTCTCTGTTATTTAATCTCCTGTGAATGCCTTCCTCACTTGACCCTGACTTTTGGGGATACTTTTCTAGCAGTTAGTTTTTCTTCCTTCTCATATTACAACTAGAATTTCCCAGCCATGCTTCCTCAGATAACCCTGGTTAATCATCTCCAATCATAACTCTGGGTGTATTAGTCTGGCCCCACAAATGTGACGCAAACATCAATCTGTATATTCATTAAGTTAGTGCTAGCTTTTGTGACAACAAACCCCTCAAATTAGTGGCTTAGTGCAAGAATAGTTCATTTTTAAATATATATATATAACAACCCAATTCATATGTTCCTGATTGGCTTCAAATAGTCACCCAGGAAACCAGGACGATGGAATCTGTACCATCTTCAGCATGTGGATTCCATTGTCCCAACCTCCAGCAGACTGGATTAATGAGACACCATGCCTGGATACCTGAGAGATTTTTATAGGTCAAGGCTGGAAGTGGTGTTCATCACTTCTCCCCCACATTGCACTGGATAGACATCAGCCTGCAAAGAGACTGAAAAATGGGTGCCCAGATGAAAAAGAAATGTGTTTTGGTGAAAACACAGTGTTTACTGCCATAGTAGAGTCAGCAGTGACCCCTCTGTTTCTGGCCAGAGTATTCCAAAGAGAGGAACCATCTGAGATGATGGGATTCTCTCACTATTTGATAGTGGCCCAGGAGAGTTCTCTCATGTGCAGGCCCAGCTTCCTTTATGATACTTTTAGCAGACAGATTTCCCTTGACACAGGCTAGTGCTTCGTATCTCTATGCACACATTGTGTGTATGTGTGCATATCTCTATGTACACATTGTATGTACACACTGTGTACCCCAGGCTGTGAAGTTATGGGAAGGGAGAATGTGTGACAATCACTGATATAGGTCAGTGTCCAAAGTTGCCTATATCTCATTCTTTTACCCCTAAAATATGATATTCCAAGTGTGTGTGTGTGTGTGTGTGTGTGTGTGTGTGTGTGTGTAGAGGGTGGGGTGAGTAATAAGCCCATTTAGCTGATTGAAAGTTCTGAGCCCCAATAAGACCTAGTGAGTCAGAATGTTTAGTAAACAGTTTGATCCCTGTTCTGCCCTCCAAGAGTTCTCTCTTGTCCATTGCTTTCCATAGCTATGTCTCAGATGGGCATGGGGAGGATGAGCTATCTCAGAGCATTATCTTGGAACAGTCTACTTCAGCTTATTAAAGTTTTGGGGTCCTGGGAGCTGGTTTAGAGTGCAAACAAAGCAACCTCCTTAGCAATGTATGAAGCTTTTCACTTCTCATTCCCTTTTCATCCCTTGAGTTCCATGGGCTAAGAACCCAAAGTCAGATGTCATATCAAAACACACTTTTTGAATTGTGGAGCAGAGCATGAAAGTTTCAATCTCTTAGCAGCTGGCCTTGCCTTAGTCTCAGACATCAGCTCATGCATTTAACTCTCAAACTGAACGGCTTCCATTTTGCTCTCTGCCTGGGGATAAAATTAAACAATAGCTGTGGTAAGAGTCACCGGTGATTTGCCTTTTACTCCCAGGTTCCATCCCTGCATCTCTGCAATTAGGTTAGTTGTTCTCTTTGTCAGTCACTCCCTGGGTGCATAACAGCAGATATTTGAGTGGGAAAATATCTCAATTTTGGTCTCCTAGAACAACACACCAGCCCACCGCCCCCGCCTTTTCTGGCATGAATCTTAACTGACAGGAAAACATTCCATTTTTCCAACCCCTGTTGTATTTCATTGGATTTTTAGCCATCTCAGATTGCAAGCCACAGGCAGAAATGGTCTTCATTAGCATAGCCATACTTTTCATTGCTTTCTGCTTTTAAATGGGCCAATTTCAGTCTAAGTAAATCTTTTCTTTGTGGGATCTTTCAGAAGGCCGCAATAAATAGCACTTTCTGAACTCCCAGCTTTTTTCCTGTCAAATTTTTTTATTGGGGAACCTGCAAGAGGCACATGGTCTCAGTCTCAAGGTACATACAGAAGATGAAATACTCCTTAGTAGTACTTCTCCCCTACCTTTGCTTATTCCATCTTTTTTCCCATTACCTCATTATGCCACTTCCGGTTTCTTTCTTTTCTTTTCTTTCTTTTTTTTTTTTTTGAATTCAGAATTTCCCTCCCCAAGTTCTGTTTTTTGGAAAAGAGAAAACCAAACAATCTGGTTTGAGTCTAGACCCAGAGTATGTGGGCTAAAAGTGGGGAAAGGAGTACATGATTTTCTAGAGCAAAATTGGGGTACCGTGACTAAAATAGCTCTATGAATCTTGAGTGGTCAAAAAACAACAAGTTTCCATTACATTTGTTTTCTCAGCTGAGTTGCTGAATACTACTGGAGACTATCTCACAACCCTAAAGATTGGTGTTGTGTCAAGTTTATGTTCTCCAATTTTACTTTGACCTCAGTACTACTTAGCAAACTTTTCCCATTACCCTGGTCATCTCTTTTATAGGTTCCAAAATGATTATTCATAAGCCTCACCATTATTTCTTAGCTACAACTACCCATTCACCTTCAGCAGACAACCTTGCCTTTTACTTCCTATGGAAAGTTGTGGGCAAAAGAGGAGACATCTCTCAGCCCTGTTTCTACATATGCAAGCGTGTGTATATTGAAACCACCTTTGCTCCTTTCCTATTCCTGTGTCCTGCGCATCAGGCTTCTCTTCTTTATAGGAAGCCCTCAACTGTCATTGTGCCCTCTCTCTCCTCGTGTTGCACAGTCTTCCCTCAACCTGCTTTTCTCTCACAGACAGGCCTGAATTTATCATAAGGCCAATGAAGCTTAATAAACTTCAGGGCTTCTCACTCGTCTGAGCACCTTTCAAGGGTTTGTAACATAGCAATGTGTTCCCATGCTCATACGTGCAGGTGTAAAATATATTAATAGTAATATTTACATGTATGGTTTTTCACTCACTCGAAGACCATTTTCTCTTTCTACTTTGACTTACTTTCTGTCATATTTCCTTTGTGTTTGGGGAATTCTGTAGGTATTTTGGGATTTAAATTGAATTGGGGACACACTTTAATTCAGGTTTAGTGGGATACATATACAGTTAAGTTATTGCTAGCAAATCTAGCATAGGAATGGCTTCCAGGAATACTCCCACTCCCCACTGTGCTGACTCATGCTACACTGTGACATGAAGGCGCCGTATGAATGCATCTTTCGATGCTTGGCACCAGAGATATGAGGATAGTGGAAGAGAAGTGATGTTTGAAATGTTTAGAGCCAGAAGCTCATCTGTGCAAAATTCTTCCAATCTTCATATATGTAAAATTAGAAGTGGATAATTAAATTTTCATTAAAGCCTAGCAGAACAGAAGTTCTCTTCCTCTTAGGAACATATTCAATAATGCAGTAAAAAAAATCCAGCTTACATATGTTTCTTTTGGGATGGGAATACCATGAAGTAGAATGTATCAGAATTCCTGTATTTGCAAGGAAGAGATCTTTAGTGGTGTTACAGATGACAAGTATCTATACTGAAGTCTCATGTTTTATACATTCTGACCATTAATATTAAAAAATATTTTTTATTGAGCAATTCCATTAGAATAATGCCTGAGGTATCTTCTTGTTATCAGTGATAAATCCTTTGCTATCTGTTCCCAAATCATAGCACTGTATACTTCATAATGCTCCTTACAGTCATAGTGTTTGTTTATTCCTTGCCTCTTGCAACAGTGTAAACTCTACTCACTGGGTAAGGACTGTGTCACCATTGTTCATTTCTGACCACAATCATCACTTCTTTGTTCTCTTTGCTAATGGAACCCTGTTTCAATATCTACTCCTGTCCTCTCCCCAACTCCGCCCATGTTCCTCAGTAGGCTGTCTTCATGCCCCACTCCAAGACTAGCCCTGACTGATCTAATATCCATCTTCCTTGGTATATTTTGTTTTTTATTCTTATATTTTTTGCTTTGTTTATTAAGGGTAATAAATGTTCATTTTTGATAGCCATAGCAATATAGAAATATAAAGGAAAACTTTAATCTCTCCTTTCTTCTTATTATACCTTCTGAGTTAACCAGTGTTAACCATTGGCTATGTGTACTTTTGTATTTTCCTCTATGCTTATAGAAACTCATAAACTTATATTGTGTTTAAGTTTTGTTTGCTTGTTCATTCATTTTACAAAAGTGAGGTCATACTAGATGCATTATTGTAAAGTACCTTTTTTTTTAAATTGATAGATCATAGCTGTTTTTATAAGTCAGTCTAGATATAATTCATTCACCATGGTTATGTCTCATTGCATCTTTGCTCTGCTTAAATGTTTCTCATAGAATTTTATTTGATTCCTTTTCTTTAATTATATGTCTGAGCCTTTTACTATTTCCTCATTGACTATTCCACCTTTTCATGTCTCTAAATTTGGAGGATTAGGGGAACACAGTGGTTGATGGAGGGGCTCAGGTAATGTGAAGGAGATGTTAATTTTGCTAGTGTTAAGGCATCTACCATTTTGAAATTTAAGATTTATTTTTCTTTTAAAAAAGCAGATTGTTCTTTCTTCTGCTTATTATAATAACTGGAAATGTTTTTCCTGTGTCCTTTGCAAGAAACCTTATCTAGGGGAGCAGCCCGAGGGAGATGGTAGAGCAACAAGGAATAAAATAATGGTTTCATGAGGGATCCAGAAATTAGGTGAAATCCAGAAAGATCTAAAATTTTAATCTTGTGCTCCTCCTTAGAAATGAAGATTTACCCCATAGGTTTGTTTGTTTATTTATCATCAGCATGGATATATACTTTATTTTCAATGACTGTATTAAATATTAATTCTTACCGATTGAGAATAGTTTAATTCCTTACTAGTAGATATGCTGTAGTTGAAAGTGTGAATAATGAATGACTTTATAATGATCAGTTCTCCCCACCTCCCTTCAAAGATGTGGAAGAGTAGGAAACAGTGATTTTAAAAATTAAGAAAAAGAAAAAATTACCTTGCACATTTGTCCTCGGGGTGACATGCAATCAAGACTTTTACTGGTTTCCCTAAGGAACAATTTATTCTTGGCAACAGCAAAACCTAATTTCAGAGAGACAGAGAAAGAGGGAAAGGGAGGGAGAGGAGAGATGATATGAACCAAATCGGACAGTATAATAAGGGCAAGACACAGATAGTCACAATATTTCCAAGTTTTTATCAGCTAAATAACACCAGAGAACCAAACAGAGCACCCTGTGGTAAATTAACCTACAAGCCAGATAGATAAAGGCAGCTGTGATTTTTGTGTAAGTTCAAAGCACAGATGAAAATTAGCTCCTCTGTGTATAGTCATTTTAGACTCCAGGAACACTGGTAATTTTTTGAGGTTAGAAATATTGCGAAAGTCTAAAGCATGGCTTTTCCTGAGATAACCAGACTCAGCTTGTCTATGTACAAAATGATCCAAGGCTTAGAGAGAGTAAACCCTGAGTTGTTCATGAACTCATGGAAAACAAAAAAGAAACAAAACTGAACAAATAGATGAATAAAGTAAGGCAAAGAAAATCTTTTACTTTTTATTCTTAGGATAGATACAAACATATTTGGGTTTTCTTAGTTTTGATTTTTCATCACAATGAGATAAGGTTTTATTTTGTGAAATACACCTTTTCCTGAGTGGAATATGCCGGTAGCCTTCTATGGGTAGAGTGGTATAATGAGAAGTTTAAGAACAGAGGGAAATTCTTACAATTGTACTAGAAGTCCTATATTTGTAATTCACTGAAAGTTAGTGGGAATGGGATACCAAGTATACATTCTAGGGCACATTTGGATTCTTTCTAATATAATCATGTTTTCTGTTGGAGCAAGTACTAATTAATTAATTAATTGCTTTTTAGCAAGTAATATTTTAACATGACATTCTAGGTATTTTTAGTTTGCTCTTTGGGTGATTTTATTGTAGCATACAGGGGCCTATATATTTCTAGAAAGATTACATTTTGAGCACTAATTTCTATTTTAATTTCAAGGCTCCATGTCTGTTAGCTTCAAAGTAGTGATTAGCAGAAAGTCCATTAATAATGCAAGCGTGGTTCAGCCAGGTAGCAATTTGCATGCCAGGCAATTGCCAAAGCTGAAAAGAATTCTGATGGGCCTTGACCCTTCTTTTACAGGAGATAAACATTATCACAAGTGAGAAGAATTTAGTGAAATTCTGGTACGGATGAAGTAATCTTTCTTTACTTATATAAAGTCGTAATTTAGATTCAGTAGAGTTCCAATCATGGGGTTTTTGCCATGTTTAAAAGAATAAAAAATGGGGATCAAATACTTCATTCAAGTATATATTTATACCTTGTCTTATTTAAAATGAATTTAGGTGACAATACAATGTACACAATTCAATGAGATAATATAAGTGAGTATGAGGGAAGTAGGACTAGGCTGTAAGAATGAGTTAGGAGTAAAAGTAGGTACAGGAATCACATGGGTGTGTCACACATTCCAATCTGAGCTTCTTTAGGACCAATTCAAAAAGGGAAATGTGATTTTTTATAGGAATGGCAGAGTCACAAGGTAAGCAAAAGTCAGTCTCAGTGGGAATAAAACTATTCCTGGCACTGAGCCTGTAAGCCACTTTCACTTTTCCTTTAAAGGTAAGACTCTGGAGAATGACATCCTTGAATGTTGAACGGCATCTTCAACATCACCTTAATAGAAAACACAGTTTTTGAGAATTTTGAAAGCCCTCTCACTGTATGTGGAGAGCATCACTTAGATCAAATTTCAGTAAGAGGCAGTTGCCCAGGAGGGGGAACTCTAAGCAGGACAGGTACTTTCCTCCATCAGTCTGGTTTATTCTGGAGCTAGATCTCACTGAGCAGAATTAGGGGAATTGATAGAGTGCTGATCCTTCAGGAAGTCCTCCATAAGGGGTCTTCTCTCTGCAGAGCTTCTGAACATTGTGACTTTGAGGGAATGTTCCCAGGCAAGTAGCTGGACTGTGGCATTTGTATTTCATTAAATGTGTACTACGAGACATGACTGTTGCTATTGTTGACTTTAGTGACAGCATCTGGTGATACTGCTGAGCTGCTTATACACTGGCCTGATAGTTTATCACTATGTCCAAAGACACATGAGTCACAGCTTAAGATTCCAAATAAATGGAGAGATACCAACAGTATTCTATTATTGCAGCTGGTTGCTTTTCTGGCTCTCCTCCTGGGCTCTGTAAGTTCCTTAAAGACAAGGACTGAAGAACTTGGAGATGGAGCACCCTGTTTCTGGACATGGATTATGGGAACTTGATCCTTGAGGAGACAGTGTTTCCCAGGGAAATTTATTTAACCTTCTGAAGTTTCAAATTTTCACTTGTAAATGAGGATGAAAATAATGATCTCAACTTTATAAGCTGTGAGGATAAAAATGTAGTTAATGTAAAATGTTAGATGTGATTACTTCTCTTATTTTTGTTTTTATGGTGAGGGTATTGTGGTATAATGGATATTACACCATCTTCAAAGTCAAATAGATCTGTGGTTGCGTTTGTGTTTTCCTGGACAATTTATTCAATATTCCTATAACTCAGTGTCCTCTTCTCTAAAATGAAGATAACCTTATCATGTAGGGTTGTGTGAAGTTTTAAAAAAGGACAATATGATCAAAATTTCTGAATGGAAAAATGACTTTATTAGGCAAAGTCAATTGACAGACTAGGAAAAAATATTTGCCACTCATATTACAGACATAGGTGTTACTTCACTAATATATGGAGAACTAGAGTTATGAAGACCAGGAACCCCATAGAAAATGGTTACAAGACAAGAGAAGATAGATTACAGGAAAAGAAGAGAAATGCCCATAAGCATGTGAAAAGATGCCTAACCCCATCCACAGTATGAGAAATAAAGATCAAATACACTGTTATCATTTCTCACCTATCAGACTGGCAGAAATCTAAAGGTTTGACAACACACTATTAGGAAGTCATGCACTGCTGCTGGTAGCAAATGTAGCAATGTGCCACAATGCCTATGGGATATTATCTCGCACTAGCTACTAAAATTGTGGATGCATTTTACCCTTTGTCCCAGAATCTCACTTCTGGGACTCTATACTACAGTTACATAAGCACAATTATAAAGTAGCGTATGTACAACTTACTTATTATGGTATGGCCTTCAATAGCAAAAGACTAGAAAATGGCACAAGTGCCCCGCCCATTGGGGACCCAGTTCACCGCACAATGGAATACTATGCAGTTGTGAGAAGAATGAGGACATCTACAACATGGTGGTGGGAGAAGATCTCCAGGAAATACCACTGCTAACTGAAGAAGCAAGGAACAGAATTGTACCTATATACTAAGCTACTTTTTATCTAACAAAGGTGGGAGAAGAAGACTATATATCTGTATTTGCTTAAATTTGAATGAAGACATTTTGGAAGGGTGATCAAGTATACTTAAACATTTTTTAAAATTTGTTATATACATTATTTTTGGAGCAGTTTCAGATTTACAACAAAATGGAAAGGTACAGAGACATGCCATATATCCCTGGCCACACACACACACACACACACACACACACACACACACACAGTGTCCTCCATCATCAACATCCTCCCCCACCCCAGAGTGGTACTTTTGTTCCAATTGATGAACCTACATTGACACATCATTATTACCAAAGGCCATAGTTTCCATTATGGTTCACTCTTTATGCTATATATCCTTGGTTTGGACAAATTTATAATGACACGTATCCACCATTTTAGCAGAATACTTTCACTGCACTAAAAAGCCTCTGTGTTCTATCTATTCATTCCTTCCTCCCCAACACCCCCTGGCAACCACTGATCTTTTTATGTCTCAATAATTTCACCTTTTCCAGAATCTCACATAGTTGGGATGGCACAGTATGTATGATTGGCTTCTTTCACTTAGTAAAATGCATTTAAGTTTCCTCTATGTCTTTTTATGTCTTCATATCTCATTTCTTTTTAGTGCTGAATAATATTCCATTGTCTGGATGTACCATAGTTTATCCATTCAACTACTGAAGGGCATCTTGATTGCTTCTAAGCTTTGGCAATTATGAGTAAAGCTGCTGTAAACATTCATGTGCAGGTTTTTGTGTCAACATAGTTTTTGATTTCTTCAGATAAATACTAAGAAGTGAGGTTGCTGAATCATGTGGTATGAGTATGTTTAGTTTTGTAAGAAAGCATCAAACTATTTTTCAGAGTGGCTGTACCATTTTAAATTTCCACCAGAATTGAATGAGAGTTTCTATTGCTCCATATCCTTGACAGTATTTGATGTCAATGTTATGGATTTGGGCCATTCTAAAAGGTATATAAGTGGTATATCATTGTTGTTTTAATTTTAATTTCATCCTGATGATATATGGCATGGGAGCATTTTTTTCCTATGCTTATTTACAATTTACATATCTTATTTGGTGAGGTCTGTTCTGTTAATGTCTTTGACCCATTTTTTAAGTTGGGTTACTTATTTTCTTATTGTTGAATTTTGAGTTCTTTGTATATTTTGGATAGCAGTCCTTAATTAGATATGTCTTGTAGAAGTATTTACTCCCAGTCTGTGGCTTGTCTTTTCATTATCTTCATGGTATTTTTTACATCAGGAAAATTTAATGAAGTCCAGATTATCAATTATTTCTTTCATAGATTGTGCTTTTGGTGTTGTATCTAAAAAGCCATTGCCATATACAAGGTCATCTAGATTTTCTCCTATTCTAGAAGTTTTATAGTTTTTTGCGATCCATTTTGAGTTAATTTTTTTGGGTGTAAGGTCTGTGTCTAGATTTATTTATTTGTTTATTTGTATCATGTGGATGTTCAGTTATTCCAACACCATTTGTTGAAAAGACTATTTTCTTTATTGTGCTGTGTTTGTTTCTTTGTAAAAGATCAGTTGACTACATTTTTGTGGGTTTATTCCTGTGTTTCTATTGTATTATATTTGATATATTTGTTCTTTCACAAATACTGCACTTTCTTGATCACTGTAGCTTTATATAGCAAATCAGGTATATAAAGCCAGGTAGTGTCAATCTTCTATTTTTGTTCTTCTTCTTCAATATTACATTGACTATTCTTGGTCTTTTGCCTCTCCATATAAATGTTAGAAATAATTTGTTGATATCCTCTAAGTACATAGCTGGGATTTTCATTGGGATTGCATTGAATCTATAGATCATGTTGGGAAGAACTTAAATTTTGGCAATGCTGGGTCTTCCTGTCCCTGAACGTGGAAGAGCTGTGTATTAATTCTTTGATTTCTTTCATCAGAGTTTTGTACCTTCCCTTATATAGTATTATATGTATTTTATTATATTTATACTTAAGTATTTATTTTGGGGGCGCTAACATAAATGGTGTTCTGTTTTAGATGTAAAATTCCCTTATCCTTTGTAACTATATAGCAAAAAGAATCATTTCTGTATATTAACCTGCAAAGTTATATCCTTAAACCTCGCTGTACCTGGTTATTAGTTCCAGGAGTTTTTTGTCAATTCTTTTGGATATCGATAAAGATGATCATGTCATCTGTGAATAAAGACAGTTTTGTATTTTCTCTGCTAATCTATATATCTTTAATTATCTTTTTTTTCCGTATTGTACTGGATCTTCCAGTGTGATACTGAAAAGCAGTGATGAGAGGAAACATCCTAATCTTATTCTTAATCTTATTGGGAAAGTTTCTAGTTTCTCACCATTAAATGTGATGTTAACTCTAGGTATTTGTAGATATTATTTTTAAAAAATTTTTAATGTTTATTTATTTTTAGAAAGACAGAGACAGAGCATGAGCAGGGGAGAGAGAGGGAGATGCAGAATCTGAAACAGGCTTTAGGCTCTCAGCTGTCAGCACAGAGCCTGACGTGGGGCTCGAACTTGGGAACGATGAGATCATGACCTAGGCCAAAGTTGGCAGCTTAACTGACTGAGTCACCCAGGTGACCCTGTAGATACTATTTTTTTAAGTTTTTACTTAAATTTTAGTTAGTTAGTATACAGTATAATATTAGTTTCAGGAATACAATATAATGATTCAACACTTCCATACAACACCAGGTGCTCATCTCATGTGCATTCCTTAATCCCCATCACCTATTTAACCCATCCTACCACCACCTCCCCTCTGGTATCAATTTGTTCTCTGTATTAAGAGGCTGTTTCTTGGTTTGCCTCTCCTTTTTTTATTTAAAGAGTATTTATTTTTAAAGTATTTTAATTCCAGTTAGTTAACATATAGTGCTGTATTATTTTCAGTTGTACAATATAGTAACAAATTGAAGAAATTCCCTTCTATTCTCAGCTTAGTGAGAGGTTTTTTTAAAAAAATTTTATCATGAATAAGTTTGGGATTTTTTACTTTAAAAATATTATTTTGATTTTTGAAACTTATAAAATATTATTATTCATAAAACATTATGCATGAATATTACCTATAGAGTAGCAAGCCCTCTGTCATGTAAGTTCATGTCTCCTTCCCCAGGGCTGTAGAAAATTTGGCTTAAAATAAATATTCTGTAAAAGCATGAAGTGCCACAAGTCTTTCTTTCCCTAGATTTTACTTCTAATCAGCCTAAGTTTGGAATAATTAAATTAGGATTTTTATTAGTTAAACTTAAAAATATTTATACTCTTATTTACAAAAATGAAGTAATTATTCTCCCAGGATGTGCTCCAGGTTGCTTGCTTGTTCCCTAACATTTGAAGTTTTAAGGGGTTGAATATTCACTTAATTTCAAACTAAAGCTCCTCAGTCCTTGTTAGTCCCTGATACCATGTGAAAAGCATAACTGACCTGGATCATAAGAGTTTCTAATCTGGAATATGACACACAGGAGCTGTGATTCTCTTACTGGGTAGTCTGTGGATGGAATAATTCAACCTTCACCCAACAAGTGTTTGTTAAGTGACTCTATGTTCCAAGCCCTGTTATATAGCAAGAAAAAAAATGACTAAAACTATTGCCCTCTCAATTGTCTATATTCTTATTGGTAAATAGTTCTTGTTGTCCAATGGTCAACAGTGATGGAGACCATAATGTTGAAACTTTGGGTGAACAACAGTGGAACTCAGTACACATATGACACCAGTAAAAATGTAAACAGTAAAAAGTTTTTTACAGCAAAGTATTGGTCAGTTCCAAGTAGGTGAAAGGGTGAGTATGTAGGGGCACTCTGCTCCTAAGGTAGCCACTTGGCTCCCTGCTCCTTTACAAAAGATGAGTCTCAATACCTCAGCCTCACCAGAGGGGCCACAGGACTGTTCTGTCCTTAACTCATCACTTTGTCTCTCTTGATCCTCATTCTTATTCCCTGTATCTTCATCCTCTATCTTCCCAGGATTGATGCTTCTCTACAGATATAATAAAATCTTGGCTATTTCTAATTTCTAATTCTTTCTAACTTCTTTTCACAAATCCAAACATGTTCTGTAAAACCAATGAATTTTTTTATTCTTTAGCGTCCTATGGCTTCTAACTTCTTTGCACAAATCCAAACATGTTCTGCAAAACCAATGAATTTTTTTATTCTTTAGCGTCCTATGGCTTCTAACTTCTTTGCACAAATCCAAACATGTTCTGCAAAACCAATGAATTTTTTTATTCTGTAGCGTCCTATGGCTTTACAGAGAGGAAGATCAAGTTAAAATCTGGTGGAGACAAGAGTGGAATTGGAGTGTGTGTGTGTGTGTGTGTGTGTGTGAGAGAGAGAGAGAGAGAGAGAGAGAGAAGTTAGAATCATCTCTAGGATCCTAAAGTATTTGGAATCAAATATTATTACCAATATATCAGGTTTGATGTCTTTCTTGGAGAAACTTTGGGTTGCTTGAGAGATTCATGTAACTCCTATCATTAACAAAAATTTGACATTATTTCTTGAAAAGGAATAACCTTTCGCATTCTTAAACTTGGACTTTCCTGGTCTTGGGTAACACTACAATTGATATTAACTTACTTAAAGGATATCCTGTCTAGCTCTTTTAGTAAGCCCTAAGATGTTTTTTCCCTGGGTAGAGACCAGAGGGTAGAGGGATACTAAATGTATGTGTGGGGAGTGAGTGTCTGGGGGTGGGAAGGCTCAGTTTTGGTATGCCCCAATGTCAAAGCTGGAGAATTGGGTTGGAAATGAAGTTTGACATTAGCTTTCCCAGCTCCCTAAATTCTACAAGAGAGTTTTTAGCATTTTTAATCAAAACAGGACAGAAAACAAATTGACTATAAATAGTAAGAAACAAGCAATTTGATATTGGGAGTTGTTGATTTTCTTTGGAGGGACTGAATGAGTGTAACATTTCTGAACTGTGTCTAGGAAGTTTTCCTTATGGTCAAAGACTTAACACATTCTTAGAATATATTTTTCAACAATGGTAGCACTCAATAAAGTATAGTGGTTATAATGGGAGAGAATAGGGAGAAGCTTACCTTAAATTAGCAAGAGAGGTACTGAAGGAAATTAATGTTAAAGCCTACTCATGGTAATACCTCTTTCTCTTTTAAGAGAGGCTATGGTTTCTGAAAGATACTGTATTGTAATTAGGGTGGAAGTCTGAAGTATAATACAATTACATTCAGGTTCTTGAAGTGTTTGATAAATCCTATGCAACATCCCTTGACAAAAAGCATTTTAAGGCTTTCTCTCTTCATTATTTTTTCTTTTTAACATTTAATCATTTTTGAGAGACAGAGAGATAAAGCACCAACAGGGAGGGGCAGAGAAAAAGGGAGACACAGAATCTGAAGCAGGCTTCAGGCTCTGAGCTGTCAGCACAGAACCTGATGCGGGGCTTGAACCCACCAACTGTGAGATCATGACCTGAGTCAAAGTTGGATGCCCGCTCAAGTGTCCCTTGGCTTTCTGTCTTTAAAGACGATTTTCTAACCTAAGAGTAAAGTGACCATCATCACTTCAAAGACCCTTGAATCAATAGAAATCAATACTAATTATCCTGAACACTTGTTCACAAATTTGTTTAATAGTATTTGTTTGTTTCAAACGACCAGTAACTTAGTTAACACATTTGTGCTCCTATTGCGGTCAGATGTCATTTGGTTGCTGTCAAAATAGAGCTCATTAGGAGTGCTTTCCTTAAATAGTGAAACATAACAGAAAGGATAAGCTTTCTTAATTAAAGTATTTTTTAAAGAATGAATGCCATAATGATCTTTGTTTTTAAGTAAAAAATAATGCTGACATATTCAAAATATCTTGTAAATGGAGATGAATACCTTATTATATATCCTGGACAAAATTTTTTTGTATGTGTAATTTAATTTTCTTAAACTTAAGTTTAAAAATGAAAAAAAAATGAGTGAGCTAAACATAGTTGTACTTTTGTGTGTTTTTTAAAAATGCAATTGTAAAAATGTTCATTTATGTATTCCCAGTGGCTTAATTTTTTAATTTTTATTTATTTTGAGAGAAAGAGATACAGAGTGCAAGTGGGGAGGGGCAGAGAGAGAGACACACACACAGAATCTGAAACAGGCTCCAGTCTCTGAGCTGTCAACACAGAGCCTGATGGCAGGCTTGAACTCATGAACCATGAGATCATGACCTGAGCCGAAGTTGGATGCTTAACTCGCTGAGCCATCCAGGCCCCCCTCCCAGTGGCTTTTAAATTATAGTTTGGCCATGGCCAAAAAAAGGGTTTCATTGCCAGATTTTCGAGATCAATACAGGTAGAGTAAAGAACTATTTTTCGTGCTCTCTCACCTCAGAAATAGAAAATATACTGCCTTTTAATTTTGGGGTTTATTTTTAGGGGGAGGAAAAAGACAGCCATATTCTTGAGAAGATCAGAAGAAGGATGTGAACACTTATATGGATGATTTGGCTATTGAGTTACCTACGGGTAGGGAGTGGGCCACAAAAATAAAAACAAAATCAATGATAGTGCATTATTAAGGAAATGTGCAATGCATGTGTGTGTTCTGCAGATCTGGTATAGTATGGGGAAGTCAAAGAAGGCTGTCCTTTTTACAGGGTGGACTTTTCACCTCACACGAAATTTTGTATACAGTGGTGTTTGGATAAGGGAATCTGTAAGTTTTTGGGTCTGGGGTTGATCAGAAATAGGTGAAAGAATTAGTTGGGCAAGCTGGACACAAAGCATGCTGACCACCCTGCTTTCTGCAGGCTTTATAGCATTTTATCTGTAGGCACTCTGTCTCTCCACTAAACTAACTGTAGCATATGGGAAAAGGGGTTGTGGTAGAGCAAATGATTATGTTTGTTGTTTGAGGTATTTTCCTTCTATTCCTAGTTTGTTGAATTTTTTTTAACATTTATTTATTTTTAGAGACAGAGAGAGAGGAGAACACAGAATCCAAAGCAAGCTCCAGGCTCTGAGCTGTCAGCACAGAGCCCAACATGGGACTCAAACTCATGAACTATGGGATCATGACCTGGCCGAAGTTGGACGCTTTACGGATTGAGCCACCCAGGCACCCCAAAATGCTTTTTATCATGAAAAGATACTGAATTTTGTCAGGAGCTTTTTCTGTATCAATTGAGATGATAATTTGGTTTTTTTTCTTTCTTCATCTGTTAATGTGATGTATTACATTGATTGATTTTTCCTAGTTTGAATCCTTGAATTCCAGAAATAAATCTTGCTTAGCCCTACTGTGTATGATCCTTTTCATATGCTGCTTATTCAGCATACTATTATTTTGTAAAGGATTTTTCAATCAGTGTTCTTAAGAGGTAGTGTTCTGTATTTTCATGTTGTATCTTTGGGGCTTTGCTATCAGGGTAATTCTGGCTTCCTAGAATGAGTTAGGAAGTATCCCCTCTCTTCAGTGTTTTGGAAAAGTTTGAGAAGGATTGGTATTCTTTATATGCTTGCTAGAATTTACCAGTGAAGCCATCAGGTTTCTTATTATAGATTAATTCTCCTAACTAGTTACAAATCTATTCAGATTTTCTCTTTCTTTATAATTTGTGTTTCTAGGAATTTGTCCATTTCATCTAGGTCATCCAATTTATCGGGATACAACTTTTCATGGTACTCTTACACAAGTCTTTTTTATTTCTGTTGAATTGGTAATAATGTCTCCATTTTCATTTCTGACTTCAGTAATTTTGTCTTCTCTCCTTTTTTTCATGGTCCATCTTGCTGAAGTTTTGTCAATTTTATGGTCTTTTCAAAAAACCAACTTCTGGTTTCACTGATTTTCTATCGTTTTTCCATTCTATATTTCATTGATCTCTGCTTTAATCATTATTATATCCTTCCATCCTTCCGTCTTTGAGTTTAATTTGTTCTCTTTTTTCAGTTCCTCACATTGTACAATTAGGTTGTTGATATGAGATCTTTCTTTTTAAAAATTTTTTAAAACTTTATTTATTTATTTTGAGGGAGAGAGAGAGATTGAGAGGCAGACAAAGAGGCTGAGAGAGAATTACAGAGCCTCATGCGGGACTCAAACTCACCAACCATGAGATGATGACCTGAGGTGAGATCAAGAGTTGGATGCTTAAGTGACTGAGCCACCCAGGCACCCCTCTTTCTTGTTTTTTTTAATGTAAGCCATAAATTTCCACCTTAGCACTTCTCTAGCTATAGATTTATATCTGTTTATATTAATAAACAAGTACATAAATACATAAATTTATAGCTATAAATTTCCCTCTTAGCACTGCTTTTGCTGTGTCCTACAAATTTTGGTATGTTGTTGTTTTTCATTCATTTCTAAGTATTTTCTAATTACTCTTGTGATTTCTTCTTTGATTCACTTTTTAAAAGGAATGTATTGTTTAATTTCCACAAATTTGTGAATTTTCCAGTTTGACTTCTGTTATTGATTTCTGACTTTACCCTATTGTGGTCGGAGAAGATGCTGTGTTGAATATCTACCTTTTAAACTCTATTGAGACTCACTATGTAGCCTGATATATGGTCCATCCTGGAAAATGTCCCTTGAGCAATTTAGAGGAATGAGTTAGATGTTGCTTTTGATAGAGTGTTCTATACATGTCTGCTACATCTAGTAGTTTTATTATGTTAAGTCCTTTATTTACTTACTGCTCTTTCATTTTTCTATCCATTATTGAGAATGAGATCTTGAAGTCTCCAAAAGTTATTTTAGAACTAATTCTCCCTTTCATAGTTTTTGCTTCCTAAATTTTGATAATTTGTTATTAGGTGTGTAAATGTTTATATGTTGTTATATCTTTTTGCTGTATTGAACTTTTTATTAATAATGTCCTTCATTATTTCTTATAACCTTTTTTGATTTAAAATCTGTTTTGTCTGATATTAGTATAACCACTATTGCTCTTTTCATTACTATTTGCGCAGAATATACTTCTCCTTCCTTTCACATTCAGGATATTTGTATCTTTGGTTACAAAGTGAATCTCTTGAAGACAGCATACAGTTTTATCCATTTTGCCAATATCTTTTTTTTTTTGATAGGAGAATTTAATTCAAATTTGATTGGCAAGAGTAACAGTTGACCCTTAATGTGGGGTTAGGGGTACTAATCCCCTGCATAGTCAAAAATCCATGTATAACTTTCGACTCCTCAGAAACTTAACTACTAATAGCCTACTGTTGACTGAAACTCCTATTGATAACATAGTTTACTAACACATTTTATATGTTATATACATTATGTCCTGTATACTTATGGTAAAGTAAGCTAGAAAAAAGAAAATGTTATTAAGAAAATTATAAGGAAGAGAAAACATATTTACCACAGTAAATATAGTCCTGTACTGTATTTACTGAAAGAAAAAAATCCATGTGTAAGTGGACCTGTGCACTTCGAACTCATGTTGTTTAAAGGTCACCTGTAATTTAAAGTAATTACTGATAATAAAAGACCTATTTCTGTTATTTTGCTACTTGTTTTTTATATGCCTTGTGGGTATTATCCCCCTCATTTTCTGCAGTGCTCCCTTCTTTTGTATTCAGTTGATTTTTTTTTGTAGTGAAATGTTTAAATTCCTTTCTCATTTCCTTTTGTGTATATTTTATAGCTATTTTCTTGGTAGTTACCATGGAGATTACATTAGAATCCTAAAGCTACAACACTCAAATTGGAATTTATACCAGCTTACCTTTGATAACATACAAAACTTAGCTCTGTCCCCATCCCTTTCAGTTGTTTAATTTTCCCAAAATCACATTTTTATATGTTGTGTGTCCCAATATACTAATAATTCTTTTAAATGCCATTAGCTTCTTAAATTATGTAGGGAACAAAATTTGATGTTATAAACTAAAGTTACAATGGTACTAGTATTTAAACTAATAATTGTTGTTTTAAATCTTAGTTTCATAAATTATGTAGAAAATCAAAGCTTCAGTTACAAACCTTATACTTACAATAATATTAATTTTTTAATTGCCTGTGTATTAACTTTATAGTCTTCTTTATTTCTCCATATGGCTTGAAGTTACTGTCCAGTGTTCTTTCATTTTGTTCTCTGGGACTCCCCTGAGGATATCTTTCAGGTCAAGTCTAGTGGTAAAGAACTCCCTTCAGCTTTCATTTAATTTCTCCCTCACGGTTGAAGGACAGTTTTGCCAGATATAGAATTCTTAGTTGACAATTTTATTTTTTTAACACTTTGAATGCATTGTTCTACTCCCTCTGACCTCTAAAGTTTCTGATGAGAAAATGAGAAATCTGCTGGTAATCTTATTGAAGATTCCTTATATCTCATGCTGCTTTCAAGATTCATTGTCTTTATAAAGTTTCATTACAGTGTGTCTTAGTGTGGATTTCTGAGTTCATCTTACGTGGAGTTCATAGAGCTTCTTGGATGTTTATATTCATGTCTTTTACCAAATTTGGGAAAACTTTCAGCTATTATTTCTTCAAATATTCTCTCTGCCCCTTTCTCTCTTTTCTCCTTCTGGGACTTCCATAATGTGTATGCTGGTCTACTTGATGGTATCCCACAGGTGCCTTACACTCTGTTGCCATTTCATCAATCTTTTTTCTTTCTGTTTCTCAGACTCAGTAATTTCCATAATCCTATCGTAAAGTTCACTGGTCCTCTATATTTTTGAATCCTTCTAGTGAATTTTTCACTTCAATTATTGTATTTTTCATCACTAGACTTTCTTTTTGTTTAGGTGTCCTATCTCTTTATTGATATTTCTGATGTGTTCCTATATCATTGTGTTGACTTTCGTCACAGTTCCCTTTAGTTCTATGCACATCTTTAAGATGGTTGTTTTAAAGTTATTGTTTATCAGGTCTGTCATCAGATCTTTTTTCAGGGACAATTTCTGTTTATCCTTTCCCTTTGAGTGGGCCATATTCTCAGGTTTCTTTGTATGCCTTGTAACTTTTTGTTGAAAACTGTCCAGTTCTAATAATGTGGTAATTATGGATATCACATTCTCCCTATTTCCTAGTATCTGCTGTTTTTGTTATTTATTTACTTATTATTATCATTATCTTGTTGTAAGCTATAACTGTGTTGAGGATGCACCTAAGATATAAACCTAAGGTTTCTCAGGCCTTTTCTTAACCTTTTCTCCTGGTCATACATGGTCACTTTCTTATTTCCCCTGTATCTGCAGTTGTTTCTGAATGTCCTAATCTTTAATGTCTGGCATCAAAAGAGAAAAAAGAGAAAAAAATAAGGGCAAGGAGAGGGTGCTGGCTCTTTAAATTCCCTGGAAGTCACTTCAGCTATTAGAGGGGTTTGCAACAATGGGAGAGAGGTTTTGCAACAACGGGCACCCACCTCTCTACACTTCTGTGATCAGAAGCAGTCATCAGGTGTCAGAGCAAAGATTCCCAATAGTTTGAGGGCCTTTCTGCCCATCCCTGATTCCCATAAACTGCTGCAAGCTGCTCTAGGAAGTCTCGCACAGCTGCCTGCCATGTGGCTGAGATGTGGGGTATGGGTGACCACTGCTGTAGAAGAGCTGAAATTGATCAAGTTTAAAGGCAATTTGTCATTCAAGCTTTCCTCTAGAAGTTGCAAACCTCCAAAAGACTCCAGAATTCCAAATAGTTGCACCAGACTGATTCTTCCAATGCAGTTGTTGTCTGGGTAGGAAGAGAGATTCTTGGTGCTTTTTACTGCACCATCTTCTCGGAATCCCCTCTCAATCCATCTTCTAATGTTTAAACCTCCGTGACTCCTAGAAAATCCCTCCTTAGATTATTCATGTATTACATTCACATAATCCTTGATTTAGTTTGCTAGTATTTTATTAGGATATTTATGTTCTTGTTCATAAAGTGAGATTGGCTACTAGTTTTTCTTTTTTGTACTGTTCATGTCCATCTTTGACATCTGTATCCCAACAGCCTCATAAAATGAGTTAGGGAAAGTTTCCTCATTTTCTGTTCCTTGAAACTGTTGGTATTGGCGACAATACGATTGCTGATGATTTCAAAGAACATATAGGTAAGGTTTTCTGGTAATGGAAAGGCTTTATTCCCCTTTGATTTTGTGGTAGATTTTAAACTACTGACCCCAATTTTTAATAGTCATAAATCTATTAAAGTTTTATATTTCTTCTTTTGTTAGCTTTGGTAATTCATAATTTCCTATAACTGTTTTTATTTCTGCTCAAGTTTTAATATTTATCAGCATGAGTTATTCACTGAATTTTCTTTTCCTTTTTTCAAAAAGACAAGTAATTTTTTATTTTATTTTCAAGTAATTCACACCAGTGTGGGGCCCAAACTCACAACCCCAAGGTCAAGATTTACACACTCCACTGACTGAGCCAACCAGATGCCCCTCACTGTATTTTTATGCTTAAAAAAAAACTCTACTCACCTATGCTTTATTCCTGATGCTGTTTATTTACATCATCCCTTTCATTTTCTTGGTCACTCTTACCAGCAAATTGTGTATTTTATAGTCTTTTCTAAGAATTGATACTAACTTGTGAGTCACATCTATTTGTTTTCTTTTCATTACTTTTTGCTTTAATTTTTATTTCCTGTTTTAGGTATTTGTGTGTGTTTATTGTAAATTCTGTTCCTAGCTTCTTGAGAATAAATTGTTAGTTCACATATTTTGAGTCTTTTTTGTTTTCTAACATACATTTAAATAGAAAGCATTAAAAGAAGCAAATGTATCTACTCCTAGAAATTTAGCGATCTAGTGCTTTTCATGTTTCATTCTGATCCAAATTCCTTTTTTAACCTGTGGATTATTTAGAAGTATGATTTCATATGAATACTAATTGACTGATAGCTTCTTAACAATGCAACAACAAGGGAGTTGGGCTTTTAATGTTTTTTTTTTTTTTTTTTTTTTTTTTATTTCTGAGAGATAGAGAGAGACAGCATGAGCAGGGGAGGGTCAGAGAGAGAGGGAGACACAGCATCCGAAACAGGGTCAAGGCTCTGAGCTGTCAGCACAGAGCCCGACGCTGGGCTCGAACCCACGAACTGTGAGATCATGACCTGAGCCGAAGTCGGACGCCCAACCGACTGAGCCACCCAGGTGCCCCAGGAGTTGGGCTTTTAAAATAAGATGTTGGCTTGCAATTCAGACACTAAATCTCATAGGGAGCAAATAAAATTCTCAGCAAATGTAGTAGGCTTAAAGACTGGCAAGTGTATTAGCGAGTGAGAAGGAAGCCTTTGAGGGCCCAGTGGCTCACCGTTAAACAAGAGTAAAGGAACAGGACATAGACACACCCTTATTCTGTTCACCACGACATCTCAGGTTCCATTCCACGCTGGGTCTCAATCCCGTACTGCAAAAAGCAGTGTGGTTTGAAGGACAGAATGATGCCCCTGTGCTACAAATTTATGTGTTTTAACCCCCCAATCTGATTTTGAAAGAAATGACGAGGATGATGGTAGGGACAGGGGTAGGTCTTTAATCAGAGCTCGAAATGTACATGTGTTTTGTTTTGTTTTGTTTTTTGTATACGTAGCCTACTGCAATGTTCTCCTTCCTTTAAGGTAGCAAAGATTCCGTGCAAATTATCAGAACAACTCTGTAAACGTGATTAAAAGGCATATCAATTTCTAGGCAAAAAAAAAAAAAGAAGAAGTATGATTTGTCGGTTGCATCTGTATATTATCTTTTTAAAAGCTACCTTTAATTTATCAGTTTCCAGTTTGATTGAATGTGAAGTAAAATAATGTCTGTATTATGTTGAATTTTTGGTGTTATCTTTTGCTGTTTAACATAGTTTTTTTTGGTAAATATGTTAAACATGCTTGAAAAAGATATGAATTCTGTCGGGAATGAAGTTGTATATGTATCAGATTTGCTTACTTTGTGATTCAGATATTCCAGACTCATCTTTTGTTTTGGTGGTTATTATGGCTTGATTTCTCTGTTGCCAAGGAGTAATAATTGAACATTAATACAGCATAGAAGTTTAACAAACATGTGAAGATAACAGAAGCAAAGCCCTTTTCTGTCATTTCTAGCTGTGAGAACTTGGGCAAATTACTTAACCTATTTGTGCCTTAGTTTCTGTAATTGTGATAATAAATAGCGCCAACTGTAATTGTGATAATAAATAATGCCATCTAACTCTGGT
The DNA here is from genome assembly GCF_003009895.1 of Hyaena hyaena. Classification (NCBI taxonomy): domain Eukaryota; kingdom Metazoa; phylum Chordata; class Mammalia; order Carnivora; family Hyaenidae; genus Hyaena; species Hyaena hyaena. Next base: position 86,071 of record NW_024081522.1, on the reverse strand, counting down.
GAGTGTTTGAGTTACTCATTCATTTATTTCGTTTATTCATTCAACAAATATTTGTTTACTTAAAACTGTGTGCCAGTTCTTTTCTTGGCATATGCAATGTGTAAGTGAACAAAATACACTCTCATCCCAGCTTATATTTTCTTGAGGAAGAGCCAGAAAATAAATATAATAAATAAGTAAATCATATAGTACGTAGAAGATAAGTGCCATGGAAATAATAGAGTAGAGAAAGGAGAGTGGAGGTGAGAGTGGGAGGCAGTTTCCTATTTTAAATAGGGAGGTCAGGCTGAGCCTCATAAAGTTCATGGCATCTGAGTACAGACCTGGAAGAAGTGAGGAAGCTTGCCGTGCTGATATCTGGGGCAACTGTTCCAGAAAGAGGAAAGTGCAAAAGTCCCAGACCAGGGCATGTTTGGCATGTTTGGCATGGTTCAAGATACAACAGTTTTGTGGAGAGGTGTGAGCAAGGGAGAATATGTCAGGGTAAGTGGTCTAGGAGATAAAAGGGGGTCAAATTTGTAGAGCCTTGCAAACCATTATAAGCATCTTTGATATTCACTCTAAGTGAAAAGTCAGAGGCTTGTGAGCCAGAAGGGTGACATGATCTGACATACATTTTAAAAGAATCATCCTAGCTGCTATGTTGAGAACAGAATAGTATGAGGGAAGGGGTGGAGTCAAGAAGACTAGTACAAGGATGCAGAAGGAATACAGATCGTCCTTGACTTGCCACGGGATTATGTCCTGATAAATCTATTTTAAGTTGAAAATATCATAAGTTAAAAATGAATTTAATACACCCAATCTACCAGACATCATAGCTTAGTCTAGCCTCTTCTAAACATGTTGCGAACACTTATGTTAGCCTACAGCTGGGCAAAATAATCTAACACAAAACCTATTAATGTAGTGTTGAATGTCTCATGTAATTTGTTGAATAGCATACTGAAAGTGAAAAACAGAATGGTTGTGTGGGTACAGAATTGTAAGTATACTAGTTGTTCACCCTTGTGATTGAGTGGCTGACTGGGACCAGGGGCTCACTGTCACAGCCCGCCATCACAGCAGAGTATCCATACCGCATATTGTTAACCTAGGAAAAGATCAAAATTTCAAATTTGCAATATGGTTTCTACTGAACAGATATTGTTTTCACACCATTGTAAAGTTGAAAACTTATAAATTTGAACCACATTATATCATCTGTATGGGTAAAAGATGATAGTGGTTTGGCCCAGAGGATAGGAGAGGAGGAGGTGAGAGGTAGTTAGATGTATCTTGAAGACAGAGTCAGCAGGACTTCTTGACCTATTGGATATGGAGTATGAGAGAAAGAGAGGAATAAGAATCACTCCAAGGCTTTTGGCTAGGGTAACTGGAGCAATGGATGGAGGTGTGGAAGACTGTGGTTGGGGCAAATTTTGGGAATGAAAGTTAGGAGTTCTATTTTGAGTGTGTCAAGACTGAGAGTCTGCTAGACATTTAAGTGAAGATGCTCAGTTGGAGCAAATGAATAAATACACATTTACAGAGCTTAGCAGAGTGTTTGACATATTAATGCTAGTGAATGCTATGTAGGGTTAAATTATTATTAAGAGAAATGTGTGAAATTTCTCCACTACAGTTACAGATTTTCAAATATATCCTTGCAGTTCCTTTTATAATTTAAATATGTTTAGAATTGTTAAATCGTCCTAACGAATTGTTCTTTTATCATGTACAGACTCTTTTTATTCCTAATGATGATTTTTGCTTTAAAGTTGATTTTCAGTGACGTTGAAATATAACTACTGTCTTTTTTGGTTGTTATTAACCTAGTATATCTTTTTTGGCACTTTACATTCAACCTTTCTGTATCATTATGGTTTCAGTATATCTCCCATAAAGAGCACATAACCATATTTTAATTTTTTAAAAATCTGATCTAGAAGATCTGCCATTTAAGTGGAATTTTAGTCCAATTTTATTTACAAAGTTACCGGTACATTTGGATATATTTGTGGCACCTTATTTATTTATGCCATATAACTAGTACTTTCTGTTTATTGCGCATTTTCTTTGTATTTTTTCTTCCTTCTGTCAGATTGAGGTAGGTATTTCATCATTTGTTTTCTCTCTACTGGTTTGTTATTAATACACCTAATTTATATTTTTACAATTGGGAATTTTCCATTTTTAACATCCCATTAACATTAACAAACATTAAGATCCGGTTTGTATTTTACCACTTCATGAGAATGTTATTTGCTCAATAAGTAAGAGTCATCTTAAGGTGGGAAGGAGGAGATTGGAATTGTGAGGACATTGGAGTATAATTGAAGCCACTGTGGAGAGCGAGGGAATGAGTTGAATAGTGTATCATAGCTGGACTACCAGGTAGTGTCAGGGTCCTGTTTGGGTTGGTAAAAAAGAGTTTAAAGTGAAAGCACTCTACCTTATACTATGATTCTCTTTAGCCAATCTAAACAATATAATAGTTATAGACATCTAGGGTTGAGATTATTCCTGACAGCAGCAACAGAGCATAAGAGAATAAAATGTTAGGACTATAACTGAAATTATGGACAATAGAATCAAAGATGAATAAGGAAGAAACCAAAGCAGAAATAGACCAGAAGCAAGAAGACTGATTGATGAAACAGAGATCCAATGATGTTGAGGGAGATTTACTTCAGCCAGCCTGATGGAAGGAGAGAAGTCTGTGGTGTTGGATAACTGATTGCAGAAATAGTGTAATTAAGAGATAGAAAACTCCTAGGAGATAACTGGACATGTGGGGACTGAAACTTCAGAGACCACGGCTTAAAGTGAAGACTCGAGTCTGTCAGGATGATAGCAAAGCCTGGGGTAGAGATGCCAATTTCCCTGTCAGAGGAAGGTAAGTAATGAGCAGCAACAGGAAAGAGGTGAGGAGAGGAAATTACTCTCATATGAGCAGTGTTTGTTGGTTTTGTTTTGTTTTGTTTATAAGAAGGCTTTGTTTTTTTTATTTTTTTTATTATTTATTATTATTATTATTTTTTTACAAATAGTTTATTGTCAAATTAGTTTCCACATAACACCCAGTGCTCATCCCCACAAGTGCCCTCCTCCATGCCCATCCCTCCTCCCCCCTACATCCATCAGTTCTCAGTTTAAGGAGGACTTATCACCTAGGAGACAGTGAGGAGGAAGGAGGGCCTCAACCCATTCTGCCAGGATTTTGCTTATATAATATCTGATTATTTTTAAAATTTGGATTTTATCCGGGTATGATGGAATGCCTTTGGGTAGTTTTCAGCAGAGAAATAATGTAGTCTGGCTTTTATTTTAAAAGAATCACTTTGACTTTCTTGTGAAGTATCAACAGCAGTGGACAAATGTGGAAGTAGGAAGACTAGTTAGGAAGATACCATATTAGTGGAGGTAGAAAAGATGGTGGCTTGTACTAGGATGGCAGCTGTGACAATAATAAAAAGTGGTTAAATTGTGGAGATTTCAATGTTTCATTTCCTTTAGTGAAGAACACTTCCAGGTGATAGCAAAATCACTTGATGATCTTTCCTTGAATGAAGGCTTTGCCCACATTCTAGAAGGCAGTTTCAAACCAGTGACAAGGTGTCCACATCTCCATGACCCAGTTTCCACCAGGTCAATTACTCACAGTCCACATATAAAGTTCAGGCTCAGAGTCCAAATATAAAGTTGATTCCAAAGAGGAAGACTCTGACAAGGGCTTCTTCCTGTTTGTCCAGCCACTGTCCAGCTTCCCAGTGATTAGGCTGCAAGTCAAGGTCTGCGTGAGTACTGGGCATGCTATATTCACCATACCACAAGGAATAGTCAATTCAACTAGAATTCTCTAACAGATGTGTAACAGTATAGAAAGGGTATTCTCATTGGATACTTTGCATTCCAACTCATCGAACACAAAGATTCTATTGGGAAGGTTAAGAAGGCTGCCCTTAGCCTTGGGCTCAGTAGTCTGTATTCACATTTATGCAACTTCTCCTCAAGATTAGAGCCTGCTGAAGCCACCTCCTTCCCTTCCTTCTTCTCAGTTTGAGCCTTATGTTTTTGCTTCTGATGACCTTTCTCTTTTAGTGGGGTCTCCTTTTTTGGTTAACTGCAAACTTTTTAGCATCAATGAAGCCATATTCTAATATGAATTAGATTTTTTTCATAAGTGAAATTTAATATTTAGTAGTTACACTTCTTTAAGACAGTCCAGAATTGGGGATGGTAGTTACAGGGAAGGAACCAGTGGTTAAAGGCCTTATGGAAAGGAACTCTGGGAACCACTGGTTGAAACACAGTGGGATGCAGCTAATGCTGATGATAGCTAGTGAGTCATTTTCATCTACCGGGAATGTTCTAGTCCTCAAGTGAGCCTCCAGCAGACCCAAGGTTTACTTGATATCTTCTCTTGCACTCTCTGAGGTCTGTTTATTCTGAGGTTCAGGAGAGCCAGGGCCGGGGGGCCAGTACTGCTATAAAGAAAATACAACTACTCTGCTTAACTCCTATCTCAGCTAGTAGACCTGGTCTTCACTCTCAACTATTTGGAATCCACTGCTGCCAAATATTGTAATATTCTGGGAGGAAATTTGCAGGAAATTTCAGGTAGAGGGGGCTTGACCAAAGGGGAATGTGGCCATGCTAAGAGCCACACATTAGTGAGTAGTGATGACATCTTTGGGGCTCGTGCCTTGTTTCAGGATCTGTGCACAGGGCCCAGCCACCATGAATCTTCAGGGCATGGGGGCCGCAGGAAAAGTTTTGAATGTAAGTAGCTGATAGCATTTGTTTAAGAATTGGAGGTGGAGTTTCTGAGAGAGAAAGAAATCAAAGAAAATACTTAGATTTTGGGTCTCTTTCAGCTACATCTTTTAAAATGTATCACTTTTATTTTCCAAAGTGAAGCATTTCTGTATTTGGTGAAGTTTGTATTTGTGTTAGTTAATCTATACAGTCTGGCAGAAGCAGGGACTCCTATGTTTTCCAGTGAGACATCCCTAGGAATTGACTAGTTCTCTATTTTCTTGTCTAGAAAACTCACTTTGTAAGCCTTCTAAAATTAGCACATAAGCTTATATAAAAAAAGAATAAAGCTCTGAGACTGATGGCCCTTCACCCACTTCTGATTTCTCATTGCAGTACAAATGCCAAATGTGCCTTTTAATCTTTCCCAGTAAATTGAAATTGTATTTTGGGAACTCTTGGTACAAGTTAATGAGATTTAGATTAGTATGATCTGTGAGTCCTAATTGAAGAGTGATTGAAGTCTTCTGGTTTCCTATTATATGAGCATATAAAAGCAAGGGGATAGGAAAAAACCTAGGAAATTTGTCAAATGGGATGAGGTCTGGGATTTGATGAAATTTTAAAAATGTAGGTGGCTAGCATTGTTCTGTTTGCTCTCTTAAAGTCTAAAATAATTCTTTACAAATTACTTCATATGGACAGTTTCTCCAACTTTTTTATGTGGTCATACCTCAAATCCAGATTTTTTAGGACAGGATTTTGGAAAGCTTGGATAACAAGAGACATTTTCAGAAATGCCTAGGCCAGAGATTTGGCTGGAGCTAAGAATTGCACAGCCCAAAGAATTACTGACTGTGTGAAATCTTTAATGAAACTTTTCTCAAAAGGGTCTGTTGAAAATTTCCCAGAAGTCATTTGAATAAGAACGATATGATCTTGGAGTTTTTTCAAATTCCATATATTTAAAATTTCCGACTAAAAGTAATTGTACAACAGGATGTTTATAATATAGCAATGCAATTTTGCTCATCTGTTTATACTGAAATTATTGAATGACTGTCTGTAACAGTCCTTGATCTACAATAGAGGTTGATGTTCTATGTGAATAAGCTTCCTTAAGAAATCTGGCAATTAAGTGTATATGCTCCTTTGTAATTATAGAGCAGCTGTTTATGCAAACATGTTAAACATAAAAAAATTATTCTCATGAGAATTATGGTCTCATAAGTTACCCAAAGACAGTATATTGCCTTAATATAAATACATGTTTTTTTTTTAACATTTATTTAATTATTTGTTTTGAGAGAGACAGAAACAGCATGAGTGAGGGAGGAGCAGAGAGAGAGGAGGAAAGAGAGAATCCCAAGTAGGCTCCGTGCTGCCAGTGCAAAGCCTGACATGGGGCTCAAACTCATGAAACTGTGATATCATGACCTGAGGTGAAACCAAGAGTTGGATACTTAACCGACTGAGTCACCAAGGCGCCCCATGACTTATTATATTTTTAAATTTCATTTAAAAACTATTTCAAGTTTAGCTCATTGGTAACTATAATTTGAGGTGTCTTTGTTTTTAAATAAACTCCCCAAATGCCATCAAATAAAACAGATTTTATTATATTCAACTCATTGATAGTTAACTTCCTTGGTTAAAGTACAAAAGTATGGTGTAGGGTCACCTGGGTGGCTCAGTCAGTTGAGCAACGGACTCTTGACTTTGGCTCAGGTCATGACCCCAGGGTCTTGAGATCAAGCCCTGTGATGGTCTCCATAATGAGCATGGAGCCTGCTTGGGATTCTCTCTCCTTCTCTCTTTGCCCTTCCCCTTCCCCCTGTCCCTTTGTCTCTCTAAAACAAAATCTCTTTGAATAAAAAGCGTGGTGTAAAAATGAGAGGAGTGTGTCTTATTGAGGTGGCAAAACCAGGTGAAGAGCTAGGTAGCTATTTAGGTCACAGGCAGGATTTAATGAAAAAAAAAAAAAGAACAAATCCTTGGGAGGTTAAAAATAGTTATCACTATTGTATTAGAGCTCTTTTGATCTCTCTTGCTCAATTAAAAATCTTCTAAAACATTTGATTCATTTCCAAAAGTAAATTTGAGGTATTTAGAAATATTTCCTTTCAAAAGTGCTTTCCATATGCCCAAATAAGCTGAACATAATTACTGCTGTGATTGTGTTATGAATGTAATCACTGTAATTTTATTCTTCTCCATTTACTTATTTTTTGAGAAACAGTTGCACCATAGTTAAAAAGAATTGTGGTGGTTAATATTCATTTATGGGAAAGGAGGTTGTGGTTAGTTAAGAGGTGATATCTTTTACCTGTGTAAAATGCAGTGCCTCCCACTCTTTCAGCTTGTTTTTTTCCAAGTTTAGCTAACCTTTATAACTGAAAGGTTAGATACCCAGAATGTGGATTAGTGATCTTTGTATTGATTTTTCCCCTTTTATCCCTTTCACTGCTGACATTCGTGTTGGTCAGGCATTGTCCATGTTATGTCAAAGTGCAAATAATAACTGTGCCATACATACTATTTATGCTCAGACATCTCCATTTAATAGATTAAATAACTGTAACTGATATTTTCCTGAAACATTTGTTGAGAATTTATATCATATAACATATTCTATGTTGGGCATTTCAAACTAAATTATTTCATTACATTTTTACAAAACACTTGTGAGTTAAATGGGGGCAATATTAACACTTGTGAGGTATTAAAGAATGGCTTTTGGGCTAGCTTAATTTACAGATAGTTAACTCCATTTATTCAGGTATGTTTCAACAAAGAATGTTCTTTGAACACTGGACCCCAAAAAAGAAAAAAAAACCCTATCTGCTAGCTCCTCATGCTGGGACTTCTTTTTCCTTCCCTTTCCTTCCTTCCTTCCTTCCTTCCTTCCTTCCTTCCTTCCTTCCTTCCTTCCTTCCTTCTGAGATCCCACAGGCTAGATATTCTCTGGTCCTTGTTATGGAACTGATGACTCTAGTTTTCCTTCTTACCCTCCTCCCCTCTGCCCAGTACATGCAAAGACACAGCAGATAAAGATATCTAATCCAAAAAAGTATTCTGTACTGAGTCTTAGTATAGCCTGGACTTATATATATATATATTTTTTAATATTTTATTTATTTCTAGGAGAGAGAGAGAGAGACAGCGTGAGCAGGGGAGGGTCAGAGAGAGAGAGTCACAGACCGAAACAGGCTCCAGGCTCTGAGCCGGCAGTCAGCACAGAGCCCGACGCGGGGCTCGAACCCACGAACTGCGAGACCATGACCTAAGCGAAAGTCGGACGCCCAACCAACTAAGCCACCCAGGCGCCCCTGGACTTATATTTTTTAAAGGGAAGAAAAAATAACAAGCTTCTATATAGTAAGCAAAAGTCTTATTATATAGGCTGGTAACAGTTTTTACCCTTTAATCCCAACTAAGGTAAGGTAATCACAAACGTGAGAAGTATCCAGAATCAAAACAAAACTTAAATTGGTCCATCCAAGTCTTATGTTTATGTTGATAAATTATATCTAGTTCTTTTTTTAAAATGTTTTATTTATTTTTGAGAGAGAGAGAACGAGCAGAGAAGGGGCAGAGAGAGACACATAGAAGCAGCCTTCAGGTTCTAAGGTGTCAGTACAGAGGGGGCTCCAACTTGTACCACGAGATCATGACCTGATCCAAAGTCAGACGCTTAACCAAATGAGCCACCCAGGTACCCCAATCGTATCCAGTTCTTGATGCCTCCTGTGAAAATACTGACCAGCAGCTATTGCCAAGGGAGTAAGGATAGGAATATTTGGCTGGGATATCGTAATATCATATCATAATTAAGATAGAATTCCACCAGAATATATGCTCCATGTGGGTAAGAACTTTCCTTTGTTTGCTGCTGTATCTCCAGTGCCCAGGCCCTCAATAAATATTTGTTGAATGAATAAATGACTCTCAATGGCATGTAATTTGCATTCAGACAAGACCATGTATTAGCTATGGCAAAGCATCTTAATTCCTATGACTCTCAATGTCCTTGCCCTTGAAAATGGGGATAATCATGCCTACCTTGTAGGTTGTGTTGAAGATGAAATATGACATACTCCAAGTGCCAAGTGCAGTATCAGGAATCCAACTAATGTTTCATGGAAAGGGAGGCCTGTAGAGAAGGAGACAGCTAAAAAAAGAGTAGCTTATACATCAGATACTCCTGTTTTCTTTAGGTGTTAAGAAAATGAATGTGTGCATTTTTGTTTCTTTGTTAATTTCAGGTTTTACTTCTCTGGGAGAATTTATGTGGTGTCTTCTAAAGGATTTTACACATGATAATTTCAGTGAATTATATTAATAAGTGTTTATAAAAGTAGAGAGGAATCATATTCAATTTAATTTAAAGGGCATATTCCTCATGAGCAGGGTTTCCAATCTTAGGTTATGCCCAAGGTTCCTTGACCGTTCACAGAGCTCTATAAAAGTCACATCTTTATAAAGCTTTATAAAGTATATAAAGTCACATACTTTGATATTGTTTGGAGACAATGCCCAGCCAAAAGCCCCACTGTTTTCTGCAGTGAGCTTGTTGTCAAAACCTGACCTCTATGCTTTGGAGCTGAAATGTGTAACAAAGACAGAGTTTGAATATAAAGAGGAACAATAGCTTTATTGCTTTATTGGACAGAGAAAGATGTAGCAGACTAAGGCCTTTAAAACTGTGAGCCTGCCTGCGGGAAGGAGCTGGAGGGGGAGGGGGAGATCCACCTTGTATAAGGAACTACAAGATCTATACAGTCTGGACAGGAATTGTGTACATGTTGCCAGCCTCATTCATCATGTCTTCAAGGAGATATGGGGTTCCTGAAACACAAGGCTCAGAAGGGAGGAGGGGACGTTTACAGAAGGGGGAGAAAGGTTACTTAGTTTAAAATTGAGCTTCACTGAAAAAACATTAGTGCAGCCATTTTGATTTTAGTTCAACTTTATGTTTTTAAGTGGTTTCAAGCAGAGTATGGCTATTTGATATATATCAGAAATACCAAGTAAACGTTCTTTGATTTAAAAAGGGGACGAAGTAACATGTAGAGATTTTTGAGGGAAAAGGAAGACACTGAAAGGAGAAAAATAGGAGAGAGGGAAAGAGACAAGGTCTTGGTTCAAATTTGCTAGGTTGCAGCAAATCCATTCCAATTGTCTAAAGTTTATCTTTTATGAATTTCAAAGTCTATTGGTGGAAATCACCCATAAAGAGGTTAATTTGGACACTGTCTCATTTCATCTCAAAAAAATTCACCACCCATGTAAAGTGTTTCATGTAAAGTGTTTCATTTTCGGGAGAATATCTTCTAAAACATTCCTATCTTTTATCAAAATTTAGAAAATTTCAGTCTCCTTTTCTCTCAACAATGTGTTTCCAAGTTTTTAAAGCTTGTTAAATTTCCTCCAGAATCTTTCTTTGATCTCTGCATTCTGAAGTCAGTGCTATATTGAGTGCCCCCTATGTAGGAACACAGCTTCTATACTTTCCAGAAAGCAGCCCACTGCCCCCCATGATAGTAGCAACTCTCCCTTCAAGAACATGGCTTTACCTTCCCCACAAATAATTTTGTGGTATTTCCTTAAACCCAGTGGGAATCTATGACTTTCATCATTCTGTGTTTCTCCATTTCCTGCTCTGGAGTTCTTACATCTACAACTCTTGCTTTTCTGAACAGTTTTGCTGCTTGTTTCTCTTGTTTCTCCATATGTATCCAATTGTGGAACATATTTTAAACTAGACTTGTAGTGGGTGCTGTCACCTGAGCCAAGCCAGCACTCTCAGGGTCCCAGTGAAGACCAATATACCCTTGCTCTATGCCATGTCTCCCACAAACCTGGCCTTTCTTCCTATTTTGAACTCCCTTGATTTTGCATAAGCTTCCTTACTTTGGTGGCAGCAGTAATTTCACTTCCTGCCATCCCTTTTCCCTGGAATAGAGTGAGAAGCAGGATGATGGGGAAAGCCAGTGCTGGGTCATCAGTAATTTGAAAGCCTGTACATCACAGCTCTGTGTGAACTGAATTAGGCTTGCCTTGGCCCTAGAAATGAACGGCATGCCTATCACGTCTGCAGCTGTTCATACAGTCTCTCTCCCTGCCAATACCAGATGACTTTTACACACACAGATCACAATCTTCTCTCAGCGCAAGAGCTTTGCTCTCTCCATGTGGGACTTTTTGCCTCCAAGAAATCCAGCCCTTGCAACATGGATGGACCTTGAGGGTGTTATGCTGAGCGAAATAAGTCAGGCAGAGAAGGACAAATATCACATGTTTGCACGTATAGGAGGATTAGGAGGAACTTGACGGAGGAACAAGGGGGAGAAGAAGGGCGGAAATGGTGGGGGAAAGGGAGAGAGGCAAACCATGAGAGACTCTTGAATGCTGACAAAAACTGAGGACTGATGGATGTGGGGGGGAGGGGGGGATGGGCATGGAGGAGGGCACTTTGGGGATGAGCACTGAGTGTTATGTAGAAACTAATTTGACAATAAACTATTTGTAAAAAAAAAATAAAAAAATAAAAATAAAAAAAAAATAAAAGTGAAAAAAAAAAAAAAAAAAAAAAGAAATCCATCCCTTGGCAGATTGATGCTGCTGAGTGATCCAGACTCCCAAATCTCTGATATATACCTGGCTCTGTCTATTAAATTGAGCCCAATAAAATTTCCATTTTTATAAGTCCAAAATTGTCAAATCTGTTTCATTTGAGAATTGAACATAGTATATGTGAAGTTTGTAAAGACAAGTGTGTGGCTCTTTGTGGAAGCCGTAAGAACTTTAGCTGTCTAGGAAAAGAAAGGTTGAAAGAAGATGAGTGGCTTCTGTGTCCTCTGAAACCCACATGGGTTCTGACTTGAGCTTCAAAAGCAGTCAGGGGACAGTGAGTAGACCTCCTTCAAAAGAGACTTGACATTAATAATGGAACATGGTATGGCTTCAGAAACAGTGCTACAGGACCCTACCCTGACAATTGAGAAGATTTGTAGATTATGCTACATTAATATTTGAAACTGCTGGTGACCAAATATAGCAGAATCAAAATAAGCAAACTTGGAAAATATATTATCATATATTATGTAACATATATTTGATTATATATGTAATAGATGTGCAATTATGTAATTTCTGTGTAATAATGTAATATGTGTGTAATTATGTAATATATTTACATATATTATTAATTTATAAAGAGAACACACAAGTCAATAATAAAAACCACAACTGCCTAATGGCCTACAAGCACCTAAATTTAGGGGCACCTAGGTGGCTCAGTTGGTTAACCATCTGATTTGATTTTGGCTCAGGTCATGATGTCACAGCTTGCAGGATTGCTGCGTTGGGCTCCACATTGGTGGTGTGGAGCCTGCTTGGGATTCTCTCTCTCCCTTTCTCTCATTCTGCCCTTCCCCCCACCAAATAAATAAATAAACTTAAAAAAAAGTACCTAAAATTATTTAATATCTCCAGTAACCCAAGAAACATTACAGCCAAATAATTTTTTTTTGCCTTGCCTTTACTTGGGTTCTTTTCTTTTTTTCAGCCTTATTGGGGTATAAATGACATACCATAAACTGCACATATTTGGAGTATATAATTGATGAATTTTTGTATATAAATATATGTATATATATGCACATATATATAACTGAAACATTATAATCAAGAAAAGGAACATATCCATTATCCCCAAAGTCTCCTCTTTGCAATTCCTCCTTAAACTTTAAAAACCAAACCAGTGTGACAAAAATTAAAATATTGATAGAAAATAGTGTTGGTGAAAGCATCAGGAAACATGCCATTTCATACACTATTTCTTTTAAATGTGAGGTCTACTCACTGTCTCTACTTTGAGAGAGTACAAGTGTGTGTGGGGGGGGCAGAGGATCTGCACTGACAGCAGAGAGCTCAATGTGAGGCTCTAACTCGCATACTACGAGATCATTACCTGAGCTGAAATCAAGAGTCAGTTACTCAACTGCACCCTGGTGCCCCATTGCATACACTATTAATGAGACTATAAATTAATACAATTTTTTGGAAACAAATCTGAAAATATTTAACAAAAGCTTTTAAATTATATATTTTAAATACATCCCCTTTGACTCAGCAATTCCAGTGTAGGAATTTGTCATGTAGAAATGTAGGAATCAAAGTATAGTAAAAATGTTTATGTCTAATAATATTTTTTATAGCAAAAAGAAATATGGAAAATAATTGTGCTTTAAAAATGGATTGGTTAATTTGTATGGAACCACAAAAGACCCCGAATAGCGAAAGTAATACTGAAAAATAAAACCAAAACGGGAGGTATCACCATCCCAGACCTCAGCCTCTACTACAAAGCTGTCATCCTCAAGACAGTATGGTATTGGCACAAAACCAGACCCATAGACCAATGGAACAGAATTGAGAACTCAGAAGTGGACCCAAAAGTATACAGCCAACTGATCTTTGACAAAGCAGGAAAGAATATCCAATGGAAAAAAGACAGCCTTTTTAACAGATGGTGTTGGGAGAACTGGACAGCAACATGCAGAAGAATGAAACTAGATCATTTTCTCACACCATGCACAAAAATCAACTCAAAATGGATAAAGGACCTGAACGTGAGACAGGAAACTATCAACACCCTAGAGGAGAAAGCAGGAAACAACCTCCTTGACCTCCACCGCAGCAACTTCTTACTTGACACATCCCCAAAAGCAAGGGAATCAAGAGCAAAAATAAACTGTTGGGACCTCATCAAGATTAAAAGCTTCTGCACAGCCAAGGAAACAACCCAGAAAATTAATAGGCAACCAACGGAATGGGAAAAGATAGTTGCAAATGACATATCAGATAAAGGGTTAATATCCAGAATCTATAAGGAACTCACCAAACTACACGCCCGAAAAACAAACAACCCAGTGAAGAAATGGGCAGAAGACATGAACAGACACTTCTCCAAAGAGGACATCCAGATGGCCAACAGACACATGAAACGATGCTCAGCATCCCTCCTCATCAGGGAAATACAAATCAAAACCACACTGAGATACCACCTCACGCCAGTCAGAGTGGCTAAAATGAGCAAATCAGAGAACTCTAGATGCTGGCGAGGATGTGGAGAAACGGGCACCCTCCTACACTGTTGGTGGGAATGTAAACTGGTACAGCCCCTCTGGAAAACAGTGTGGAGGTTCCTCAGGAAACTAACAATAGAACTCCCTTATGACCCAGCAATAGCACTGCTAGGAATTTACCCAAGGGATACAGAAATGCTGAGGCATAGGAGCACATGTACCCCAATGTTCATAGCAGCACTCTCCACAATAGCTAAAACATGGAAAGAGCCTAAGTGTCCATCAACAGATGAATGGATCAAGAAGATGTGGTTTATCTATACCATGGAATACTACATGGCAATGAGAAACAATGAAATCTGGCCATGTGTAGCAACATGGATGGACCTTGAGGGTGTTATGCTGAGCGAAATAAGTCAGGCAGAGAAGGACAAATACCATATGTTTGCACGTATAGGAGGATTAGGAGGAACTTGACAGAGGACCAAGGGGGAGAAGAAGGGCGGAAATGGTGGGGGAAAGGGAGAGAGGCAAACCATGAGAGACTCTTGAATGCTGACAAAAACTGAGGACTGATGGATGTGGGGGGGAGGGGGGGATGGGCATGGAGGAGGGCACTTTGGGGATGAGCACTGAGTGTTATGTGGAAACTAATTTGACAATAAACTATTTGTAAAAAAAAAAAAAAAAAAGAAACAAAAAAAAAAATAAAAAAAATAAAATAAAAATGGATTGGTTAAGGGGCACCTAGGTGGCCCAGTTGGTTGGGCACCTGACTTCGTCTCAGGTCATGATCTCACAGTTTATAAGTTCAAGCCCCACCTCAGGCTCTGTGCTGACAGCCGCACTCACACTCTGTTCCTCTCTCTCTCTCAAAAATAAATAAACATTAAAAAAAAATGGTTAATTAAGGAAAAAAGATTGGTTAATTAAGGAAAATATGTATATTGAAAAAATATATACATTAAAGAAGATGGTATTTATGTATAGGCTCCAAAGCATTTTAATAATATAATAAGTAAATGAAACAAGATGAAGGATGTGGCTTAAAAATAATTCGGTGTTTGTAAGAAGATTTTTATAAGTAGTAAAAAGTCCAGAAGATATAAAAGAAAACATTAGTGGTTATTTCTAGGTAGAGTTATGAAGGCTGACTTTATTTTTATTGTTTAAAAATAGAACTTCTGTATTGCATGAAAATTTTAAAAATTGAAATATTTTATAATCTGAAAAAAGATAAAGCTATTTTTATTTTGAATGAGATAATATAATAGCCAGCCTAGGGATTTGGGGGAATCATTACAATTTATGAAATATTTTGGAATATTTGCATGGATTTACATTCCTTTAAAAAATTTTAATGTTTATTTATTTTTTTTGAGAGAGTCAGAGACAGAGTGTGTGAGTAGGGGTGAGGCAGAGAGAGAGGGAGACACAGAATCTGAAGCAGGCTCCAGATTCCATGCGGGGCTCAAACTCACGAATTGTGAGATTATGACCTGAGCTGAAGTTGGATGCTTAACTGTCCCAGCCACCCAGGCCCCCCCACATTCTTTTTAATTTCATTGCTTAATAGTTCTGTTAGTGAATAACATGGTGTTTATGGGTTGTTTTGTTTCTGAAGACACAGATCTAATTAAATAGACCCACAACACAGCGTATAGCAAGCAGCCCATTTAGACTATGCAATTATACAATTAAAGTGATTAGTTGCAATTATAGCTAAATTTCCAATTTAAGGATTAATTTCCATGTAATGTATAGCGTCAGTAGATACTAATATTTAATTTTTAAAAACTAAACTGAAGAACCTTCTATTTACTGTTATCTGGCACTTACTATATATATACAGTGGCCTGGAATCTAAGAACACCTAAATTCTGTCAATGAATTAAGTCCATCAAAGTTGAGTTTGCATTCTCCTTCCATTGAATTTCTTCTACTGAAAATATCCATTTTTGTCAACGAAGTGCTGAAATAAATCATTTTTTGTTTCCTGGCTGAACTGTTATGAAAATAGCTACTAAAGATGTTTGTATGATTTCAGAATTCAGTGATCTTCTCATTTTTCTCTCACCTTAAGCTAAAAACAGAGGTAAAATATTGTCTTACTTTTAAAAGAGATTTCTCAATAGAAGGATGTTCTTATACACACAGATTTCTTCTTCTTTCTTTCTTTCTTCTCCTTCTTTTTCTTCTTCTTCTTCTTCTTCTTCTTTTTCTTCTGGAGGGTGTTACTAAGTTATCCCTTTTTCCTTTGGGTGAGGTGGAGAGCAGAAGATAGGCTGTAAGAATATGCTGCAATCTACCTTTAAACAAGTGTGATCAGAAATAGTAGTATTGGACCAGTAAGTAATGGTACAGCCCTTAAAGATAATGAGCATCCTGAGCTGGTAGGAGCTTCAGCGGCATGTGATCAGTTGTTAAAATTTGTGTTCCCAATCTGCTGATGATGGAAGGATGTTGGAGCCTTCATGTTAATTGCATTATAGTGTGACTTTGGGAAGCATCAGTCACGGCAGGGGCTAATAATTGTTTCTTTCTATACCTGATTAGCAGGTATAGAAAGACACTTGAAGAAAAGGACAGGTCATTTCTTACGTTCTATCCCCAACACCTGCTGGAGTACCCATATATTACAAAAGTCGGTTGAGTAAAGAATGAAATAATTTGGAAAATCATAATCAGTAACTTTAGTCTTCTCTTTATGATAAGTAATTCCTTGAACATTTCCTGAAGACTTAAGCAGTCAAATCTGAAGTTCAGAAAACAAAGGAACACTTTGTCTGACATCGTTAAGGAAATGAGATGAATAAAACCATTTTCTGAATAATGAAAGTTTTCCTCTTTGAAGTTTAATTATTTTGGTGGAAATATTTCTAAGGTCAAGACCACACTTCCTTACTTTAATAACAATAGTTTTGGAAAATTAAAATATTTTTTATCTGGAGGTCATCATTTTAAATCCATTATTATGTTGTACCTTTAGGGTATTGTCCTTACATGTAATAATTCGTATTCTTCATTTGAGTCTCAGTTGGGACTTATTAACATCTGGAAACTTTCCTTGACACCCCAAACATACGGCTCGATACCATTTCTACTTCTCATTTCATAATGCACCCTTCTTGATTATTACTACCTACTTGTGTGATTTTTCTAATACATTATGATCTCCACGACAATAGGGATCTTCATGGTCTTATTTACAGTGACTGGTATATAACAGGCAGTAAATAAATGTGGCTGGTCTGAACACTACCATATTGAGTGTAAGAATGTCACATTTTATTATTTTTAGAAATAAGTCTGCTCTGAGTTACTTTGTTCCCATTTCTGACTGACAAGAAATTCAATAAGAAGTTTCTTCCCTTTATCTCTGGTTAGGCAGTGATAAGAAGAATCTTATTTTATACAAAACATCAGGAAAGAGCACCGTGATCTCCACTCTACACTGGTCACCTGGATATACACATTTTTCAAGCTCACAAAATACTTTGGAATGCTTCTTTGCCAAGCTTGGATATGAATTACTTCGTGAAATTTCATGCATAGCCTCCCTAGATGTACTATGCAGCCTCCTACCCCCATTTCCTCCACCTTCTTGTGAAAGGTAAATGCTAAATAAGCCTTTTGCTAGTCTCACAATTTAAGAAAGTTCCCTCAAGGACCCAGTGAAAATCATGCTACAGAAATGCAATCATCACAGAAGATAACACTTTATCTCACATTCTCCAGGGAGATTATGAGCCTAACTTCAGCTGTCACCTGACTCCAAATTGCAAACCCTACTTCCAGTCATCAAGATATGAGAAAATTAGCAATTTTATCTTGAAAACATGAATGTCCTGGGTTGTATGCACTTAGCTATATAAAAGAGTACAAATTTTTTTTCTGTCTTTGTCATCTCTTTAGCAGATTGCCTGTGACCAGTATCACATGCAGGTTAAAGTTTATTTAATAATAAAATTATTTTCTTTTCCTTCTGTCTTTGTGGAGAGGTCTTCTGGGTTGGGAAGAGGTTTTGTTTTTAATTATATTTCCCCAACACTTGGAACACTCTACGGACTCTGATTCCAGCTACTTTTGAGATAATCCAACAACTGATCCTTTGCCCAGTCTCAGAGTAAATGAGTATATTATCCTCCTCCCTGTGGGCAGCTGCCAACTGCTGAGTTTTTACCATGCAGCAGAAAAGCCCCACAGCAGATGGACATTGCAAAGGTTTGCATGGTAAGTGATGAAAACATGTGATTTTGAGAACAAAGTTCAGATCTTTGTGACATTAGGAGGATACTAGAAGAAATTGGGGTTTGTGTTGAGAATTACTCTTTTAAGGACAAATGAAAAATTTTAAAAAGCAGCTTAATTCTATTGTAAATAAGGGAAGAAACTTCTCCCTCCTTTTTTCTTAAAGCATTTACTTTAGAAAATTTTAATTGTATGTACTTTTTCCTCTCTTTGAAATATATATATATATACTTTTGAAATATATATATATACTTTTGAAATATATATATATACTTTTGAAATATATATATATATACTTTTGAAATATATATATATATTTTAGAAATATATGTATATATATATACTTTTGAAAACTAGATAGTGTTTTTATCAGCTTTATGACTCAGACACTTCTTTTTCAAGGCTCTGGGAGCCATTGCTGCTTTAAAATATAAATCCCAAAGGTCACCTGGGTGGCTCAGTCTTTTAAGCATCTGACTCTTGATTTCAGCTCAGGTCCTGATCTCACAGTTCATGAGTTTGCTCTCTGCCCTCCAAGCCCCTCCCCCCCCCCACCCCATGCTTGTGTTCTTTCTCTGTCTCTCAAAAATAAACTTTATATATATATATATATTTCAAAAGTATATATTTTTTGATACCTTTGTGGAGAGGATTTCTAGGTTGGAGATTTGGTATGTAACTGTATTTTCCAAACATTGTCAAATAAAGCCCTGTTACCCACATATAGTGGACCCTGAGTAAATATTTTGTTTCTATTTTCGTAGTAGCCAGCTATATTCTACCTTCTAAATATCCTCACCGGTAATTCCTACACTTCTGAGACATCTGGGTCACCTGCTTTCTAATAAATGATTGTTCTTATTCTGTTATTAAGCCACTGTTAATAATCCACCGAAGACCAGACGGTATATGGAAAATTCTTATTTTATATTTTTGATGCCATCCATTTTTTTTAGTCAGTGGTTTTATTCACTCCAAAGATGTTGTAGATGTGTGAATTTAAAGGAATTTTGAGAAGTAGGACAGTGGCAGTAGTGGGAATTTAAATGGCTCTTTATTGCTTGAACATTATTGTGTCATTTGCAGGATAAGAAATGGATCCCGGCTTGTTTACATCCAATTAAGACTTATAGTATCGCAGCACAATGATTTCTTTGAAAATGTAACTCAAGGAGCACCTGGGTGGCTTAGCAGGTTGGGTGTCTGACTCTTGATTTTAGCTCGAGTTATGATTTCACAGTTGTGAGTTCCGCACCATATTGGGCTCTGTGCTGACAGCATGGAGCCTGCCTGGGATTCTCTCTCTCTCTTCCTCAGCCCCTCCCCGACTCATGCCCTTGTGCTTGTGTTCTCTCTCAAAATGAATAAACATTAAAAAAAGAAAATGTAATTCAAATATTTTATAAGTGGGTGACAGTTTAAAATGTGATAGGAATTAATTGACATAATTAACTATGTAATTTAACTCAACCTTCCCCCCAACCCAAGATCTACTATTAAGAACATGAGTTTGTCACAGGAGGAGAGAGGAATTGGGTTATGATGATGCCAGGTTGATATTGACGTCTAATGCATAATCTTCCAGAATGAGCTGCAGAAGAAGCAACCATTCTCTACAAGCTCTTCCATTTGTTTTTGGAAAGCCAGCTTTGACTAAGCATAATTCATGTCTTCTTTGCTTTTTCTAAGCTTCCCAAGATATAGAAAAGTTGCCGCCGAAAGCTCAGGAAATGTCAAAGAGAAGGAATACCTAGGTAAACCAGAGCTTGGTATGAAGAGAGAACCATGATCAACTTTTCCGTTCTCTCATTTGAGAGTCAGTGTTTTTAACATGGCTCCAGTGGATTTCAAAGATCAGCAGGAAGGGCACTAAGTCCTTCATTCACAGGACAGAATGAGAGCATGCTGGAGCCTGGCAACCTCTTTCCTGTGATGTATTATTTGGATTCCTAATCGTGTTTAGCTTTGAATCGTTATTGAAATAAAAGGTTATTGTTTTGATCATTAAACTCTTCTCTTTTGGATGATAGAAAGGAGCCCTAACTGTTGTCATTTGACGACCTGTGTGCACTAGGACATTTTGCGTATAAGTGGGCTCTCTGACGCCTTTATTATTTTGACCACTCTCAGTTTCCAAGTGAATAATAGAGCAACAGCAAGTGACCATTAAGGAGATGTGAGAGTCTGATTTTAAAATGAACTGTGTTCCTGCTATAAGGCTCAGAACGTAATAAGGTGATGGCCAATACAATTCCAATTATCTTTGAATATTTTGTCTATATTTCTGACTCAGAGAAAGGCATCACTGCACTCTTTAGACAAATGCAGAGTGGGTAGGGAGGAGTAGAAGAAGAAAATAAAAAATGAAGTCTGGTCTGATAGATGAGGATTAAAAGGGGAATATATTTGCTATTTCTTTCTCTTTGTTTATTTATTTACCCCCAGGGAGATGAATAATAGAGTCTCTGTCATTTTAAACTAATTTTGATTGTTGCAGATGGGAGTTTTGCAAATGTATTTTACATCCCATCCCCCTTGTTTTCATTAATACTGAAACTAAAGATGGACTCCATCAGGGCTTTCTGACATAGTTTTCACACATATTCTAAGACGGCCGTGTTGTAATTGTCTTCAGATATTTACATGAATGGCTCTTTCTCACTTTATCCACAGAGTCTGTCTGAAGAGCTCATCCCTTGACTGCTGATATCTGTCATGTACAGTTGTAAACGGGCAGCATAAAATGAAACCAGACAACCAAGAGCACGAGTTCTTAGAAAGTTACTTGGCTTTATTTACCCTCTCTCTTTACAGGTGTTTGTGTTCCTGAATATAAACAACTTTGTTTATACAGTGAGGAAAGAAGTCAAGGGAACTTGGAAATATCTACTAGCCTTATTTAAATCGTAATCGGCTGATTAATGCCTGTGACTATCACTTAAAATCAGAGGCACCTAGCTTTTGTATTTCTGAATAAAAGCAAAATGTTTCATCCATAACTCAGACTATAAAGCTGAATAGATAACATATTTTATAATCGTATAAAAGGAGGGATGTGATTAAGTAATAATAATAGCTGCTGCTGCTGTTGTTGGAAATAGTGTTTTTCAGGCAGGTCATCAGAATTTTGCTATTATATCTGTTCACAAAGGGATGAGCATTTCTTTTTGTTCCGTTTCTTTATTTACATTAAACTTGGTATCTAGAACCCACTGATTATCCCACTTTCCTAAGATATTTTTATTACATTTTTATCCACCTTTATTTGCTTTCCTCCATCTCTCTATGTTTGTTTGTTTGTTTTTTTTTTTTTAATATTTTTATTTATTACTAGGAGAGAGAGAGAGAGACAGCGTGAGCAGGGGAGGGTCAGAGAGAGAGGGAGATACAGACTCTGAAACAGGCCCCAGGCTCTGAGCTGGCAGTCAGCACAGAGCCCGACGCGGGGCTCGAACCCACAAACTGCGAGATCATGACCCAAGCGAAAGTCGGACGCTTAACCGACTAAGCCACCCAGGCGCCCCTGTTTGTTTGTTTTTTAATGTAAATAATGCTTCTTCTAGAAATTAATTTTTCTCATCAGTAAAATAAGAAAATAAAGGCAAAATAAATGAACCAAACACAAACAAAAACCTTCATCGTGATTTCAGCTTCCTCTCCCATTAACTGAAGTTAAACTCCTCTAAAGAAGGGTTTTTTCCCAAACAGTTAACTGACATAAGGAGCATGAAGAAATCACAACACTTTGATCCTCACTGGTTTGGAGGACACTAATGGTCTTAAGAAGTCCTCACAGAGATTTGTTTTACTTCTGTCTATTTGTGGCCAAAATATGCACTTTTTTTCACTCAATATAAATCAAGTGATTTTTTAAAATGTTTATTTATTTATTGGAGAGGAAGAGGAGATAAGAAGAGAGAGAAATAATCCAAGAAGAGGGAGAGAGAGAGGGGGGAAGTGGGAGAGAGAGAGAGAGACTCCATCCACTCTGTCAGCACAGAGCCTGAAGTGGTGCTCAAACTCACGAACCGTGAGATCATGACTTGAGCTGAAATCAAGTCAGATGCTTAGCTGGCTGAGCCATCCAGGCACCCCTAAATCAAGTGATTTTTATGACAGTCTCAATCAGAGCTACACCAGTCTCTCCCTAATCTTAACGAGGGCTTTATTTGGTGGTTTGATGTTTTTGGTGCAAATGTGGTAGAATAATGGAGTAGGTAGTATATGCAGTTTCAGATGTAAAGACACCCTCAGAAGTCATCAGGGGAAGCTGGTGCACTGGCCGCTGTTACAGGGCTCCTCCCGTGTGTGAACAAATTAGTTCACCTCCTTGGTGAACAAATTAGAAAGTGGTCCCATGCCTTGAAGGATTAGAAACCTGATGTGACAGTACCTCTAGAATAGATCAGTTTTTTTAGGGATGAATATGTAGTAACCAAGCTCAGAAGAGTGATATATAACCAATAATTCTTATTTACTGGTTTAGAGAGTGAATTACTAGGGTCACATACCCTAGAATATTCCTGTCAGCATGCCCTGCACATTCTCCCATACCCACTGAGGCACCTGGGAGGGGGTACAATATTTCCAGCTGGAATATGGTCAACAGGAGAGGGCTGCTCTGTACTTTATGCTTCTAGACTCTATCACTTAAGAGTAAGTCAAAGAGGAGCACTTGTGTAGGAGGAAATGGGTGCTTTAAGTGAATCCCTGCAGCGGGACCTGGGGGACAGTGGAGAGACAGAAGAATTTTATCAGCACATGCTCATATATAAGCCTGGATAAAAATCTGGGCCAGGCTCGGGGCACCTGGGTGGCTCAGTCGGTTGAGCATCCGACTTCAGGTCAGGTCATGATCTCACGGTTCCTGGGTTCGAGCCCTGCGTAGGGCTCTGTGCTGACAGCTAGCTCAGAGCCTGGAGCCTGTTTCAGATTCTGTATCTCCCTCTCTCTCTGCCCCTCCCCTGTTCATGCTCTCTCTCTCTCTCTCTCTCTCTCAGAAATAAATAAAACATAATTTTTTTTTTTTTAATCTGGGCCAGGCTCATCCATAACATTCTGTCTCAGATTAACAGGGCATAGCAGTGGGTATCTTGGTGTTTCAGCTGTTGTTTTTCTCTTGAGTCACACTATGGCAACTGGTGAAAATCCTTGAGTCTTCCTTTACTGTCCTCCTTCATTGTTCTCTTCAATAATATCTCCTGTTTACTGCATCCCACGTCTTCTCTCTTGGCCTTTCTCATTGTAGTAAAGTACATCCTTAAGAGACTTCTTAAAAATGGGTCATGGGTGTTTTGATACCAAGCATGTACTGAAAATATTATTTTGCCTTCATACTTGATAGCTTGATGTTGTATAGCATTCTAGGTTGGAAATTATTTGCTTTCAAAATTCTGAAGGTGTTGATCTGTTGCTCCCGGTGTTGCTGTGAGCACTTCAAAGCCACTTGATTTCTCATCTTTTATATGTGCTCTTCTTTACTCCTCTTCCTCTCTAGAAGCTTATAAAATTTCCTCTTTAATTTCATTCAGAATTCTGAAAATTTACCTTGATATTCCTTAGTATGGGCTTTATTTTCTCATAGTGTGGGTCCTCTCCGTGTGGCAAATTGTGTTCTTATATGAACTTAAATTATTTCCTACCTTCCATTTTCTCTTGTCATTTCCTCATGGAAAGATTAGTGCTTCAGTTATCTTTTTATTTTTCATTCTTTTGTCTTTTTGTTCTACTGGAATATTTGCTGAAATTATCTTCTAACCTTTCCATAGTGTTTTAAAAAATTTCTGTTAGAATATTTTAAAGTTCCAAGGTCATCTTTTTTCTTCCCTTTTTAATGTCTTCCTGGTCTTATTTCATGGACACAGCATCTTCTCTGATCTCTGTGAGGGTATCAGTGATAGTTCCCTAGATTTGTTTCTTCCTAGTTGTACCGTCAGATTGTCTGTGAAGTGTCTGCATCCACATTAGAAACTTTGCTAGGCTAGCGGGTAATCCTTAGCTGTCTACTCACAGTTTAGGAGGAGGGAATAAGAAGGTCCTGAATGCATGGGTGGAGCTTTCATATTCAAACTTCAAATTTGACCCTGAGGAGGTCATTGGTTGGAAAATCCTTCCTGGCATTTCCCCTGGGAAAGGTCGGCTTCTCTGCCTGGACAGTGAGTGCCAGGCTGCTGGAGTCTTTGGAAGAGGTCTAGGACCGAAGGGAGGTCTGGCTGTGCAGTCAACTCTTAGTGGATTCCGTGTTCCTTGATTTGCCGGTACTCAGCCCTCTTCACTCTACCGCCTATCTCTGGATTCCTTATCTTTAAACATTTAGTGATGGTAGTTTTAATGAAGTTTGGGGAAGGGTGAGTGAAGTAAATTGTAAGTGTTCAAGCTGCTGTCCTAACCTGGAATGTTTGGGAAGGTGTTCAAATCATCTCTTCCACAAGAAGGCCTACATTAGAGCTACAATGATAACATTTAATTGCAATATTTGAAGAAGGTAGTGGTCACTTAGTGCAGCATCTTAATTTTACAGATCAGATAACTGAGGGACAGAAGTTTTATGATGTGCTGGGTTGAGAATAATCCAGATTCTGAGGGAGGATTCTAGCATATTTGTTTTATCTTACTGAACAAAAATAAAGATATGCAAAGAGGAAATATGAAATATAGAAATAAAATGAGGTATTAAGGACATAAATTCCAAGTGTGTAAGTTTAGGCTTTGTGACCTTTAGCTTTTATATTAAGGGAAACTTCAGCTTATGTGAGGCCTTTAAACAATGCCCCTATTGATATAAAGTGATTTTATTCAAATCTTATATCTAAGAGTAAATTTAAATACAGTACAGCATTGGAAAAAGGATACTTTAGGCACTTTTTTTGTTGTTGTTAGGATACTTTTACATTGGTTTTAAAGCTATCATGCTTTGCAGGTTCATGCTGTTGAACTACTTTTGTGTGAAGCTCCAAGGGTTATATGCAGAAACAAAAGTATGGCGATAAAACGGAGTGTAGGGAAAACTGGCAACATACAGCTTTTGTGGGTGGTCATATTTTAAAACAGATGGAAAACTAAATATTTAAAGTCATGTTTTCCAATGACAAGTAAACATTTAAGGGTAGTACAATTACATTTTGGACATTATGATAACATTCTTTCTAAGGATTTGAATTGCTCTTAAGAGAAATCTGGTTTTTGAAACCTTACGAAAAAATATTCTACAATACAGGAAACTTGTCATTTTGGTAATTCAGCTATGTAGCCTTTCTGAAAGACAGAGTTCTTTGTGCTTGTTAACTTATAGAAACATCTTGCTGACTTATGCTATCAGGTTCAGGGCTCTGGATATCTTCAACAATAAATATTGCTCAACTGAGAGAAAAATGAGAGGTGATGTAGAGATGTTTGAAAGTAATTTTTTTTTAAATAGCAAACTGTTGATGGAATATTAGCATACAGAGTTCCTAAGTAAAAGTGAAGTGATAAATTCATTATGTAAAGATTTTTGTTGTGCTGTTTTGCTGTTTTTCTATGTTAATTGTATCATGTCTATAGGAACACCTACACCACACATATTTAGGGAGTTTTTCCTTTAAAATGCTAAGATTGCTCTGAATCTGCTGTCACAGCTAAATAAATATAGTAAGAAGACATTTATTCACAATATGTCTGTGCAAATTACTGCCAGCAGTCTCAGTGACCAAGAGCACACGTGCTCAGAATTGTCTTAAACAAGGAAATGGGTTCTCTCTGTGTAATTTTTAGCTGTAGCCAAGTTCACTTAAAACCTCTTACTATTACCAGTTTGCAGGCAAGAAAGTGATATTTCCTGTTTTATCTAGCACTCTTTTGAAAAATGTTTGACTTTTATGGCATAAAAATGATAGTACTATTATTAAAACTCTCTGGATATACATTAAAGAATTTCAGGAGAGCTGGCACAGAACAGTCAGTGAGGCCAAAGCTTTGTGCTCATACCTGTGGGAGCACATTCAAAACAATTACTGCCCTTCACCTGGATGCAGCCTTTCATTCTCTATGTTCTAATCTTTCCTTTGGTCTTTCCCACACCCAACCTGGCTCTCCCAGTGTGTGATTTCTTTGAAAAGGAATATATAACTCTAAGAATAGATTCTCTACTCTGTTCCAAACTGTGCTCCGTGGATAGCACACGTGTCCAGAAAGATGTTAGTAGGTATTCTGGGAAGTAGAGAGTTTTAGCTAAAACCAATTTGGGCTTGCTGCTGGCCAAGTCTCAGCTTAGAGGGTCACTTCATCAGGGTCTCTGTGTCCCTCCAGCCCCTGCTGCTGTGGCCAGCTTCACGCAGGCGTCATTCTGACAGAGCATGACTCTCTGTCCCGACACTCTCATGTGCAGTCTGGAAGGGCCGGGAGTTAACTCCTTATGGCAGAGGGAGGATAAAAGCTCCCTTCTTCCACCTCTCTGTTGGGTGTGCAGGGCTGAGATGCACTCTACATGACTCTCCAAAGGGCTCCTGGCCCAGAGCTCTAGTCCCATCACCACGGCAGCAGCTAGCCCAATAACACCTCCCCTTGCATTGATTCTTTCCTTTCCCTGTTCTACTGCTCCTCTCCCTCTCTTTGGTCTCTGGGATCACTTCCTCAGATAAAAGCCCTTGTCTCTATATACCGCATCTTCTTTATCCATTCATCAGTTGATTGACATTTGGGCTCTTTCCATAGTTTTGGCTATTGTTGATAGCATTGCTATAAACATTGGGGTGCATGTGCCCCTATGAATCAGCACCCCTGTATCCTTTGGATAAATTTCCAGTAGTGCTATTGCTGGGTCATAGAGTAGGTATATTTTAATTTTTTGAGGAACCTTCACACTGTTTTCTAGAGTGGCTGCACCAGTTTGCATTCCCACTAACAGTGCAAGAGGGTTCCCCTTTCTCCGCATCCTCGCCAGCATCTGTTGTTTCCTGAGTTGTTAATTTTAGCCTCTCTGACCGGTGTGAGGGGTGGTATTTCATTGTGGTTTAGAGTTGTGTTTCCCTGATGATGAGTGATGTTGAGCATCTTTTCATATGTCTCTTAGCCATCTGGATGTCTTCTTTGGAAAAGTGTGTATTCATGTCTTCTGCCCACTTCTTCACTGAATTTTTTGTTTTTGAGTGTTGAGTTTATAGATTTTGGATAGTAACCCTTTATATGTCATTTGCAAATATATTCCCCCATTATGTTGGTTGCCTTTTAATTTTATTGATTGTTTACTTTGTTATGCAGAAGCTTTTTATATACAATGGAATACAATTTGGCAATGAAAAAGAATGAAATCTTGCCGTTTGCAACAACGTGGATGGAACTGGAGGGTATTATGCTAATTGAAATAAGTCAGTCAGAGAAAGATCTACATTTTCACTCATATGTGGAATTTGAGAAACTTAACAGAAGACCATGAGGGAAGGGAAGGAAAAAATAATTACAGAGAGGGAGACAAACCATAAGAGACTCTTAAATACAGAGAACAAACAGGGTTGATGTGGGTAGGGGGCCCGGGCATGTGGGGGAAATGGGTGCTGGGCATTAAGGAGGCACTTGCTGGGATGAGCCATGGTATTATATGAAAGTGATGAATCATAGGAATCTACTCCCGAACCCAAGAGCATACATACTGTATACATTGTATGTTAACTTGACAATAAATTGTAAAAAATAAAATTTAAAAAAAGTCCTTCGCTCACAGATTCTGCTTTTGACAGGGGGAGAACTCACTCACCTACTTACTTTACTTACTCACCTCCTTACTAATGTATTGTTACTAAAGAGAAGAACTTCAAAACCTGGCCCTGGATTGACTTCACCGGTGTGTGTCTTGTACAGTAACATTGGGCCCTGTACTTGGCTTAAACTTCTTGAAATTTTTGAAATTCTTAGTAATTTATGATGGTTTCACTTTGCACTGGGTCCTGCAAATTATGTAACTGATCTTGACCCGGACCAAGTTGAAAGGCCTTCAGACCATAACTGTGTTCTTCAGGAAACCTTTAGCAATCTTGTAATCCTTGTAGTTGGAAGAGCTCTGCACTAAAACCCATGGGTCGTTAACCCTTTCTTTGCTGTTCTTTTGCTTTAGGCAGGTGGGTTAGTAATTGAATCTATCTGGGCTTCAGTTTCCTTGGCTGCAAGTGATGGGTGGATTAAATTGGTGTCTCTCAACCCTGGCTGCACATTAAAATGATTGAAGGGCTTGACTTGATATAAGTCAAGATGGGACTGTGTCAGCAGTATTTTAAAGCTCACTCCAATCATTGGGAAAGTCAGCCAGGGTTGAGAACCCAAGATAGGATGGTGCCCAAGCTTCCAGCTTTTATTCTGTGTGCAGAGTGTTATAGACAGGCTCAGGCTATAAAAGCTTCCACAGGTCTCATTTGATAACACAGAATAAATTAACATTGAAAGCTATTTGTAGCACAGTAGTATTTAGGGAGGAACATTTACATTTTTATAGGATCATCTTGTTGCAAAGTATCTTGGGATACTATTCTCACAACTAATATAAATAGTATTTGTAATACTTCAGCTATACACACTAAGACACTAAAAAATGTTGTAGAAGGGGAGAAGAGTTCAGAAGAAAAGGGAAATCCAGATGGCTTTAATAGGGAGAATTACTCAAACACATAATGAAAACAAACAAAAAAGCGAGCAAGCAAAGAAACAAAACCAATTGTTGGGCTACCTTCATTTCAAGGACAAAAACATAGCTCCACAGAGAGGCATCACCAGAACCTTCTGGAGGTTTGCAGGGCTTTAGAGGAATAGCATGATCTTATCTGGGAAGAGAATAATCGAATCAAAGACAAAGCTGAAAAGAAAAGGAAAACAATCTTGTAGAAATATTAATTAAAGAGCTTCCTCCAGCAGAATGTAGAAAATTTCCAACTGATATGCAGAATGGACTCCTGAATATTATCTGATGGATAAAAAATATGCATCTGAATTGTTTCCCAGATTTTCCTCTGATAATGTAGAAGGAAATCATTAGTAATTGGCTGTCTGATGGAAGTTAGAGTCTTTTTAAAACCTAGCTTTTACATTATTAATATGTTCTCCACTGTGTTTTCCCCACATACCAATTATTTTTTTTTAGGGGAAGGAAGAAGTTAGTTCCCTGTCATTCTTCTAACAAAGTATGTTGTTTTGTTCTCCCTCTAGGACCACCAGACGCTTGATGAAAGGAAACCACTTTTATTTATCATCACCCACTAATGTTAATCTCCTTAAGTTCAGACAGAATC
Organism: Hyaena hyaena; assembly: GCF_003009895.1. Lineage (NCBI taxonomy): Eukaryota > Metazoa > Chordata > Mammalia > Carnivora > Hyaenidae > Hyaena > Hyaena hyaena. The sequence goes on along the minus strand of NW_024081522.1, from coordinate 56,736 downwards.
CTTGAGAGGTCCATAAAAGTAAATTTCGACTTTACTTTCCTTTTAAAAAATAACAATGTAAGATCAAAACTCTGTGCCTTCACTTCACTTGCAGGTTTCTGCAGGACGCATGTGTCACTTTGTGCAGAAGGCAAGTACTCAGAGCATCGCATGCCCTCCTCGGCTGTCATGATCACCTGAGCTTTTTATTCTGTCTTTTCAGTCTTTTTCAACCTCAGAAACTTTGGTTCTTCTTTTGAAGCATAATCAGGTCAGCGAATTAGATGATAGCAGCTGCAAATCTTCTGTAGTTTTTTCTTTTTTTCCTGCCTGATTTGGTAACAAGGCCTTTCTCTGTGTTTTGCCCTGTCTCTCTTCACACTCTCAAATACACTTTCTATGCTGAACCTAATTTTGTTTGTTACTATGAAGGCTTAGGTGGGCTTTGTTAAATTAAGGTAAAAGAAATGAGGTTGACAGTCCTATCTATCCTATTGATCAGGAGAATGGGCTTTTATTTAGAAATTAAATAAATGTGAAAAGAATAGATGGCACGGCTTCAGTTTTCATTTTTGTAAAACCTGACACAGGGACTTCATTGATATTCTGTATACTCAGAGCATATGTCAATGGAATGACATGCCAAAATGATTACATTGTGCTGAGAGAACATTATTCTGAAGGAATCTGAGAATCTTCTGCTGATTCTTCATTTCATGACTTAGCTATATTTCATGGTTTTATATTTTTGTAAAACCAACAGTAAAAGAGTAGCATATTATCACTTAAGATTTATGCACTCTATCTTGCTCTAGCATATGTGTTATGCCCATCATTATCCTGAATTTTTGTAATGTTCATATGCATTTTATAGACTGAGAAACTGGGGTTCAGAAACCTTAAATATCTTGCCTGTAGTCACTCCTTCTAGAATGCTTAAGTCTTTTTAGTTAAGTGCTTGCCAGGTTGATCAGTCTGCCTTTTAGTTAGTTTTTTAGTCTGAGACATGTTAATGTATATATTAATCCTCTTGCCTTGTTGAATATATTTTTGTGGTAAAATATTTAACTAAAGAAGTATATTTGTTAGTGAATTTTACAGTGACCAGTAAAGCAACTTAAATGTAAAATCCAATTCCTTGAGTATCTGCTGAAATAAGCTTTAGATATACATCTATATGATCTACTTTCTCATTACTTGCCTTTGGAATCAATACAATACTTTTATAGCATAGGCCTTCATTTGAACTCCCAAACTGATATCTGTCCCTTACTGAAAGCTTAGCAATTCTTGAGACAACAAAAGGTTGTTTCTTATATTTAACAGGCTCATTAGAACAATAAGAAATTCTTCTAGTCTTGGAATTTGATGACAGGGTCTAAAATGGCTATCTTTTGAAATCACAATAACTTTGATGTGTTTTAAATGGATAATTATGTAACATGCACAGAAAATAATGATTGAGAATGAATTTTACACACATAAAAAGAGTATACATGAGGAGAGCGGCTGTAAACCAGTTTGGTTATGTAGGGATAACTGTGAAATTAATAATGAGTAATGTCACATAGAGATAATAACAAAAAATCTATTTTTCTCATTATATATATACATATATGTATATATGCATATTTAATTTTTATGTATATTTATACTATATATATATATATATAATTTTTTAAAAGATACATCGTGGTTAATTCAGATTTTTGGCATGGGAATAGACTAACAAAGCAACATCCTGCCGTGGAGTCATTAACAGTATGATCCCTGGATCCCAGTCCAGATCTTACCCCTACACATACCTGCCAGATAAATGTTAACAATTACCTTGTACTTGTCAGAATCTGGAACCCCATTTGGATATCCATTCTTGATTTCTTTAATGTTTTGTTCTCTGCTCATTTCCTCCTTGGGACATGTTCTCTTTCTCTTGCCTTGGGGACTCTAAGAACTTGGTTCTCCTGTTTAGGTCACTATGGTTTTCAGCTTGCTTTATTCCCTGTTCTGTCCTGGTCGTGTTCTGTAGCTATTCCCCAGCTCAGCCTTGCATCTTTTAGTCTTTCTTTTATCCACTCTTTCCGCTCTCACTCATGCCCTTGACTTCAACTCTCTCTTTTGCCTTTATAGGCAAATAATGCTCTTAAAATGACCTCCACTAGATTTTCCCTTCTCAAATATTTCTTTTGCATTCCTTGCAGTCCAGTCCCATTAAGGCTAAGTCAGGAGACCAACGCTTATTGCTGTAAGGAAGGAAACAAAAGATATTGTCTACAACCAAGAAGCCATTGCTCAGCGTTGACTTTCAAATCTGACAGTTTAAAATTCCTAGAGAAACAGTAGATTTAAAAGCTAAGACGCTATTTTTAAATAGTCAGATACAGTTGGAGGATACAGAGCTTTCAAAAGTATTGCCTGAGGGAGCCTGCATGACTCTCAGAGAAGTCAATATTGAATGTTACCATGCCTACCAAGATGTGGGAATACTTTAGTAATAAAGATGAAGTCAGGTGGCCTAGGCAGTTGAACTGGATGAACTAAACTGGATCTAGTATACATCTGAATGATTCAGAGAAAGCAACTGAGAATTCCAAAGCCTCTAAGAGGTAGGGACATAGAATTGCTGGGAAGACTATAAGAGATCTTTGGTGGGGATAAGATGGCTGCACCACCTTGTATCTGGAGGCCATGACACTTGAAACAGTGCCAGAATAATGTTCAAATGGCCACATGGGACAGTCCCAATTCAGCAGAGGCCAGAGGGACATCACAGGACCAGATGGGCCAAGGCACAGTTCTGTGGGCGTAGCAAGACCCAGAAGATGGTGTAAGGACTGAGCATCCTTCCAAATAAAAGCCACATGGGTATGTATGGTTTCTGGAACCCGGATGCAAAATTGGAAAGATGAGGAGGGAGGTCACTTATGGAAGAGAGAAATCTTTACAACTCAATCAATACTTATTCCAAAGACGATGCTTTAAACTATAATACATTTCATTGCAAGATCAGATAGTTTCCCCATCACTGGCCATGTCCTTTGCATCTACAAGGTGCAGTGTGTTTGTGTGTGGGTAATGAGGAAAGGACTATCTCCCAATTTTCAAGGTGTTCATGATTAATTGGTATTTTTTCCCAGACACTTTCATTCTCTAGTAGCTCACCTTCCATTGTCTAATGGATATGATGTTAGCATGTTGAGCTCAATATGTGCAACCCTTAACTCACTGTTTTCCTTAGTGTTTACTAGTCCACCAATATTCTCTATTATAACTATACTTTTTCAATGATATCTCTTAAACTCATAATTTAGGTAGCTCCTTTGAGTCTTCTTTCTTTTTTCTGAGTTCCTCAGAGACAATCTCCAAACGTTTTTCCTTGATGCCTTTCTCATTGCTATTAGAATAGTTCAAATAACTGTAAATAAATGTAACAATGTGATTCATCTTCATCACATTAATTTATTTTTACCTTAGCTTAGAAACATTCAATGCATGCAAGGAAGATTCCTTTTTTTTTCCCTCCTAACTATTTAGTATGGCTAAATACTAAAGCTTCCTCATGCACTGATACCCTATTATTAAGGTAACAAATTACCACAAATGGAGTGTCTTAAGGGCACACACATTTAATCTCTTCTGGAGATCAGAAGTCTAAAATCAAGGTGTTTGCCGGGGCAGTATTCCTTTGAGGGACAGTTTACTTGTCTTTTCAGCTGTCAGTATTCATTGGCTCATGCCCCCTTCCTCACATCATTCTAGCCTCTTGCTTCTGTCATAACATCTCTCTCCACTCACTCTGAACTCCTGATGTTCTCTTATAAGGACCCTTGTGATTATATTGTGTCTACCTGGATAATCCAGGACAATCTCCTCCTATCAAAATTCTCAATCATTTCTAATCTCTCTCTCTCTCTGTCTGTCTCTCTGTCTCTCTCTCTCAAAGATATTATCTTTTAAGTTATCTCTACACCCAACTTGGGGCTGAAAGTCACAATCCCAAGAGAGATTTTAAGTTATGTATTCTAAAGACTGAACCAACCAGGTGCCCTCAGTGTCTCTTTTGTCATAAAAGATAACATTCACAGGCTTCAGGGATTGGACATAGATGTCTTTGTGGGACATCTTATCATGTCCGTCCCTCCAGTAACCATTCTAAGATTCCTTACACTTATCCAGCAATATACCAGCAATCCTTGCTGTAGCCAGACTCTTCCAGGAGTTATCCCATGGACATTCTCATCTCAACACCTTTGCTCTTGACTTTTCCCATATTTGGAATACTTTTATTGATACCAGCAACTTAAATTATGCTTAACCTTTAGTTCTTAGCTTTTCTTACTACTTCAGCCAACTGTGATTTTCTTCTTCCTGACATCTTCTAATTGTTATTTTCCATACCATGTGAGGAGGAAGGGAAAGATATTCACTATATTTTAACTTGTACCATTATCACAATTATCATGAAAAAATTTTTAATCATAGTCTACTATAAGTATAGCATTAAGTTTAAAGTTTGTGAGAAATACAGTCATTTATAAAGATGATTCCTAACTTCACAGAATTTATAATTTGATATGAAATAAAAAATATTATTAGGCCACTATGATGGGTTTAAAAGAACATATATTTTGGGGACTCCTGGCTTAGTCAGTTAAGGGCCCGACTTGATTTCAGCTGAGGTCATGATCTCTTGGTTTGTGAGTTCAATTCCTGCGTCAGGCTCTGTGCTGACAACAAGAACCCTGCTAGGGATTCTCTCCACCTCTCCCTGCTCCTCCCCCACTTGCATTCTCTCTCTCAAAATAAATGAATAAACTTTAAAAAAAAACACATATTTTTGAATCATAACATCCTGAATTGAATTACAGTTCTGACTTGGGGGCAACTTATTTATTTCCACTGAAATTCAAGTGTTCTCATCTATAAAATGTAGATATTTTCATAGTAATATTGATTCAAAAGGCAAATATATCATAGTTCTTAAAGTATCTGATTCATAAGATAAACTCAATAAAGTTTTCTACATCATCCTTGATATTTAAAAAGTTTATGGGGGTACCACCTGGCTGGCTTAGTCAGTAGAGCATGTGACTCTGGATCTTGGGGTCATGAGTTCAAGGCTCATGTTAAGCATAGAGCTTACTTAAAAAAAAAGTTATAAATGTTCAGAAGACTGAGATACTGTCCAGTTAGAGAAGGGCTTACGAGAAAGTGGATTTGAGTTAGGCCTTGAAATTTAATTGGAGCTAGAAAAAAGGATCCTGGCCATAAGAATTTGGTTCCTAGTGACATACACAGCCAAGCAATTTGGGGGAAGCATGGTAGAGTCCTGCAAGGAAGGCTTATAATATAGGCTGAAGAATTTGAAGGCAGGCTAAGGGTTCATCCTGTCAAAAGAGAATGATTCTTTCAGAAGCCTTTGTCTAAGCCTTCATTATTTCTACAGATGGACACTGTGTTTTGTTCATTTCTGTACCCTCAGCACCAGGACAAGGTCAACACTTCTAAGCACTCAGGAAATGTTCATTGGATAAACAAATAGAGAAGCACAGGGAGATAAACATTACCACATCATTCCTTTTTTCTTCTGTCATGCAGAACAAAATGATCTGAAGATGTAGATACCTTGTACAGTTCCCAGGTTTTAATTCTTTTCCTAAAAGCCTGTAGTGAGGAGAGAAATTCTCTGCTGTTCTGGAAGCTAGAAATAGCTACATTGATTGCTTTTTAAAATGCAGTAAACAAAAGTATCTTGCATATAAGTCTCAAGTCTCAAAGTCATTTCTGTGAAAAACTATTATTTTTTATTAAAAAATATTTAACGTTTATTTACTTATGGGGGGGGAGGGGCAGAGAAAGAGGGACACACAAAATCCAAAGCAGGCTCCAGGCTCTGAGAGTGATGCAGGGCTCAAACTCATGAACTATGAGATCATGACCTGAGCTGAAGTTGGACACTTAACCAACTGAGTCACCCAAGTGTCCCTGTGAAAAACTATTATTAATCTTATTCCTATGGTTCAGAAATTTTGATTGATTTAGTAATTTATGCTGATAGTTTGCATGTAGACTCAAGAGGATGGGTCTGATAAATAACTGAAAGGAATAAACAGATTCAATTTGCTGATGCTTTCTGGTTTTTAAAAAAAGTTTACATTTTTGTGTAATTCATACTATCCCTCACCAAGTTTCTCTCTTCCTAGGAAGTTATAATGAGTCTGTGAAGCATAAAATGTTTATCCCTTTGAAAATTGATTGCTGTAGCTAATGAAGGGGGAGAAAACTGCTCATACCATAGACACAAAAGAGATCTGCTGATTCTCAGAGCCTGACCTGTTTTCTAATGTCCAGACTTTTGTTTGAGAACTTGGGCTTTCCAATCTGCTGATAAACTGAAACCTCTTCTCCATTTCCAAGATATACATTCTAATGAGCATAAGGAAGCCAGTTTAATCATTAATAGGTAGATAACCATGGCAACACCATAGTTACACTGCTATAACCAGCATCATTTTCTATCTGAGCTAAGAATAGCATAGCATGTTGAATTTTACTTTAAATATGATTTCTAAGATGGGAGGTTGGTAGATGAGAATGTTTAAATGCCACATTATAATTGTTCAGCCCCAAATTTTGCATTTTCTCACAGATAATGGAAACAGGTTATTGAGATGTCAGTAATATTTATATCAACTGTTAGTATATATCCACCACATCAGGCCACATCTTAAAGGGATGTGTAAAAATTTTTAATAAATTTTTAATAACAAATTTTCTACTCATTTTGAGGAAAATAGCTATCCTGAAAGTGAAAAAGTAATAAAAGAAGGTCATAGAGTTGGAGGAAAATTGAAAACTTTTTTTTTTTTTTTTTTTTTGGTGTATGTGGCAGAGCCTACATGTAGGTGGGACCATGAGACTAGTTCTTGCTAAGTAGAATATGAGAAGTTATAAGTGTCCTCATCCAGGCTGAGATGGTCAGGCCAAGTGTCTCCCTTTCTCTTATCCCTCGTCAGGATCTAATAAAGAAAAGATGGTAGAGTCACCAGATAGAAGCGTCTTTGGTCCTGGAATCATTCCATAAAGCAGAGCTCACCAAGCAGCCTCACTGCACTGTTACCTGAGCAAGGAATTTAGGTCCTGTTTATTTCAGGGATCATCCTAGCCAGTATGGGTGGGGGGATGGGGACTTTGAAAGTCAAGGAAATCCCACGTTCTGTTGCCTCAGTCTTAGAAAGTGATGTTGCACATGCATCAGAGTATGTTCACAGGCACTCATTGCTTTCTTCTTTGTCCAGTGAACCAGGGTGGGGCCTGTCTTGCCCCTCCCTGTGTCTTCACTTGTACCTTTGAGATCCCTGTTCCCAAACAGCAAAGGCCATACCACGTGCCCTTCAATGAATGCATTACATAGAGCTGAGCTTGGCTAGGGTGGACAGTCAAAATTATTACAAGTTGACAGATTAAGAAGTTTAGCTAAGCTGGTACTTAAAACCCATTTAGCACTGTCTTTTGTTTGTTTGTATGGTTGGTTTTTTCTAGTAAGTATAATGCCAGTAAAATAGCTTCATTTCTTTTCTTATTTATAATTATTTCAGTCCCTGTATTACCCCTCTTTTTATATGGTGCAGAATATTGATAAACTCCTTTATGAAATATGGATTATTTATATATATTATTATATATAAAACTATATTATATGGTTTTAGTTTACATATATAGTTTTATATATATAGTTATATATATAACTGTTTTAATAGTATACCTAGTATTCAAGAAAGAAAGCAATTGATAACTTTTAAATTTTTAAAAAAGATTTTTTTAATATTTATTTATTTTTGAGAGAGAGTGAGGGAGCAGGGAGGGGCAGAGAGATTCCCAAATTCTGGGAGACACAGAATCTGAAACAGGCTCCCAGCTCTGAGCTGTCAATCTGAGCCAAAGTCACATGCTTAACCAACTGAGCCAGTTGCTCCTTTTCTTTCATCTGTTAGTGATTTAAAACATATACTCTTTTAATTTAACCTTTCTGTGACATAGCAGGACCAAAACATGTCAGGCTGAATAAAATGCATTCCTTAAGAATTAGTTATATACTATCCTAAGGAATGATTGTTCTTAACACCCCCTAGTATTTTTTCATAACAACAAAAGTGTTATAGAGAAAGCTCAGCAAAAGCAGTATTTTACAATTGACATTTGAACAACTCAGGGGTTAAGTGTGCTGATCCCCTGAGCAATCAAAACTCCACATACAACTTTGATATCTCCAAGACTTTACTAATAGCCTACTGTTAATCAATAACAGTTGATGAACACATATTTTACATGTTATATGTATTATATACTGTAATCTTACACTAAAGTAAGCCAGATAAAAGAAAATATTATTAGGAAAATCATAAGGAAGAGAAAATACACTGTTAGTTCTGTAGTGTTTTTACTAAAAAAAATCCACATGTAATACATGTAAGTGTATTTACTAAAAAAAAAAATCTACATGTAACTAAATACAAATTTAGTTGAACCTGTATATACCTAGAAAAATATGCTTGGAGGGAATACATGAACACAAATTCTGGTTTTTTAATTTTTATTTTTCTCTTTATACTTTCATATATATTTTAACTTTTGGCAATATGTATCTATTACTCTTCTGCAATTAGGAAAATATAAACATTTGACATAAGTCATGAATTTTAATACAAGTTAGTCCACAGACATCAATCGCCAATCCATAAAGAAGGAAACACAGGATGGGGGAAGCTTTGGGCAGCAGTAGAGGACCCAGAAAGAAGAACTGAAATGAACCAAGTGGTACCAAGTGGAGAAGCTTTGGCCATGAACATCATTTTATCATACTGAGTGTTCATTTCAGTCTTAGTCCATCCCACTCACTGCCCTCAGAGCCTTACATTAATTAACTCATTAAATCCTCACAGCAACCCCATGAGGGAGGTACCATTTTATTATACTCATTTCAGAGTTGATAAAAAGACTGAGACAGAGAGATTAGTTAACCTGCCTGGGTTCTGACAGCCGGTGAGTACAGAGGGCAGGATGTAATTAAGGGCCATCACATCCCAGAGTCTGTGCTTTTAATCGTGATATTCCACTACCTCCATGCTGGCATTTATTCATTGTTGTTATGGTCCAGAGAGGGACTGTTAAAGAGGCAGATGCTCTTTTAGTAAACTTGACTTTCACTATGAGAGTCCCTTTATTGCTTATTAATTGTGTGACTCCAGAAGTTTGGCAGAGGTCAATTCCAGGATATTTGAACTCCAAATTTCATGATCTCCCTACCTCACTGTGCAGAATACCAAGAAAGCCCTTTCTTGCTATTCTAAGAATGGATTTTCTTATAGGAAGACTTGTTACACTAAGAGGCCAGCTTTGCTCTGCACATTAGGGAGCATCTTGATGCAAACACCACTGATTATTAAACACAATATTTTGATTTGTCATGAACAATTCATGTTTTATTTTCTAGGTGGGCTAAGAGATAATATTTAGAAGACCAAATTGCATTACTTAGTATTATTTAGCTAGATTGTGAACATTGTTTAGAGAGAGTAGGACACAAGAAAATCAGCTTCCAACATTGAAGGAGCACATATCCCCATCTGCCCCACAACTAAAAGTAAATTCGTCATCAGATTTTATAAGTAATGTCTGTAGATTCAAATAGTACAATGAAAACAATTTGTGAACTCTTTCAGTATTCTGAGCTGTCATATGCCCTTTCCTAAAGGTATCAAAATATGCCAATCAGTTGTGGTCTGAAAGTAAATGATCTCTCCATTAACTGTGTCATAGGAATCAGCTTCAAAGATCCCTAAAAACACTGTCAATACAGAATGATTTGAGAATAATTTGAAAAGCAATATAAATGACAGCCCATTACTCCCCCTAATTAAAACAAATTAATTGCAACAACTTGTCAGAAAGAGTGCTGTATAAGGCAGGTGAATGTAATCAATTTAAATAGTTCATTGATTACAAAAGAAATTCAGATCATATGAGATTTCATTGAGGAGCACTAGATAGTTAAAGTCTGTTACAACTGACAGTTTCATACTGTTCTCAAAGTAGTTCATTTTTTTCAAAATATTTTGGTTTAGTGAAAATGATGTGGTTTACAGTGTTATAAATGCAATCCACAGACCAATTCTTGTGCTGTTTGACTTCTCCAATCCAGTCATTATTCATGGTGTCAGTTCACATCCATTCAAAGAAAGATAATAATTTTCATGATGCACTCGATGGTTTTCTCTTTTTTCTCAATTTAAAGTAGCCTGTATTGAACAACCAGGTTTTTGAGAAAACTTCAATTTTGCATATATTGCCTTAGACAACTTGCAAATGGGAATTAGGGAGGATGTGACAGTGAATGGATGAATTTGATTAAAGACCAGTCCTGAATAAATCCAATCTACTTGACCCCAGTTTGGAGAGATGATGTTATCAAGAACTGGCTAATCCCAACAATGCCTCCCTCCCACTTCATATGCCATCAAAACATGGACACAGCTCTGGGGAAACTGACTGAGATTTAATTGCTGCTACCCAACATACTGGAAACTAAAAATAATAAAATTTCAGAAAAAATTAAATTTATCAGAAAAAATTCTTTTTTCAGAAAAAGTGAGAAAATAAATTTAGTTTGCAGATCAGTGAGAGAGGCAGAAAAAGACTAAACAGATTTTACACACACACACACACACACAGAGGTATAATGCTACTGAATTTCAGGAGACATCTTCTAAATTATGTGAGCAAGAAAGCATGTAAGAAAAGGTGATATTTAAGCTGAAAAGTGAAGGATGCTTTGAAATAGATCATAAAAATATGTGGAATCTAAAAAAGCTGAACTCACAGAAAGAGAGTATAATGGTGATTGCCTGGGTCTGGTGGGGAGGGGAAATATGGAGATGTTAGTCGAAGGGTACAGACTCTCAGCTTTAAGATGAATACATTCTAGGAATCTACTGTGTTGCATGGTGACTATAGTTAACAATACATTATTATATACTGGAAAGTTGCTCTGAGAGTAGATCTTAAATGTTCTCGCCACACACACACACACACACACACACACACATACACACACACACATTATGTGAAGGGATGGAGATGTTAGCTAACCTTATTGTGGTATCATTTTGCACTATATACATATATCAAAACCATCGTATGTACAGTTTACCTTGTACATGGTTAGATGTCAATTATATCTCAATATAGCTGGAAAACAAACAAAAAACTATGGAGAAAAGAACATTGTAGGCAGAGACTACAATGAGGGGAACCCTGAGGCAGAAAGGAGCTTGTACTTGGAGGAATCTGCAAGATGCCTCTGTGTGTGTGTGTGTGTGTGTGTGTGTGTGTGTGTGTGTGTGTGATAGTGAAATAGGATATGAGCTATGCAAGGTCAAGTAGAATAGGCAGACAGAAGACACATTTTCCTCTCACAATACCCTACCTACTTACAGTGCTGGGGGAGGTCAGTGTAACTTAACCAGACCTCTAACCTAACTCGAGTCATTCTTTCCCTTGGGCATCTAGAATTTGGGAGTAAAGGCTGAGGCAGGCAGTGGGGAGCTGAGAAGCACAGCCATACCGCGTGGACTGGTATCAGCATCAGGGGAGTGAGAGTCACATGGAAGCTAAGGTCATGGGGAGCCGGAAACAGGAGTTTTCATGAAAAGGCATATATTTTGTAGAGAGAAAAAAGAAACAGATGCCCAAAGAAAAGCAGAAGTGAGAGCACACGTGGATCCAGAGACTGTCAGAGACAATTTTTCAGTTTCTGTGTGGCCCTGCTCCTCATTCCTATAAGGTCCTGCTCTTCACATTTCATGTGAGTTTGTGGTGGACACTCACCATTTTTGTCTGCTCAACACTCATTCATCTTTTCCCCAAATATGGACTCTGGTGAGACTATCCATCACAGGATCCCTCTGGTCCTTCAGTCCAGTGATGAGCCTGTGGCCCAGACTTTTAAGACGATCAGATTTAATCTTGGTTGAGAGAGGCTTCCTTATCTATGATTTGGCTACCTAGAGCCTATTCAAAATTTTAACATTACATGTACACAAAGGTGTAGAAAACTTTCCAGAAGGACACACCTCAGCACCTTCAAAGTGGTTATCTGATTTAACCAGAGATAGGAGTTAATTTAATGTTCTTTATTCTATCTGTATTTTAAAACTTTCATTACAATGACATATATTACTTGTATAAATAAAAAGCTATAAAAACACTTTAATAACATAATTCATGTCCTTTAAATTAAAAATATTTTGAAAATATGTTCTCAGTAGTCATTCAAAAAATATGTATTAGTTTCCTATCCTGTGCATGGTATGATGCCAGCCATGGTAACATACTAGAAAAGAATAAGAACAAAAAATTCCACATCTATACTTTGGTGGGAAAGACATGGACATTTATACAAAGACCAAGTACAGTTATTGAAGTCAAACACCATTGGAACACAGAAGAGGAAAAACCTGAGGATTTACGGAAGGGTTTTGGAGAAGGTAATTGACACAGAACTTGAAATGTTTCACCAGATGTAGAAGTGAGATGAAAGAGTCCAAGGAGTAGCATAGTGGAAGCATAAAAGACTGCTACATGTTCAAGGCTGGGCTGGAGTGCTCGTCCCAAAGGACCGGAACAGAGCACTTTGTGGTGGGGGATGAGGAAAGTCAAAGTGATTCATCTGTGAAGACTGGATGGGGAGGCAGCAGTGCCCACAGGAAAGTGCAGAGCTTTGGGGTCAAAGACACTGTGGTTGAAGTCTGGAAGTTGAACTCTCAAAAGATAACCCAGTGAAGCAGCTGAAACTCCGTTCCACCCCACTGCACCTGTGCACTCTTAGTCAGGCACTCATAGAAGCACATTCTGGCACTAATGGCCTCAGAGGATTCATTCTAAGCTCCCCTATAAATGACTCACTGTGTATGGGGACTTTGCGAAAACAGAACAGGAAAACACTAACTTGACTTGTTCTCTAAAACAACTGTGCAGGTAAGCTTTAGTCCATTTTTCACTGTTATTCCCTACCCCAAACCTCCCCAAACTTCATTTCTCTGAGGATATGTTTCAAAAACCAATACAAATTAGAACTCTTCTTTATGTACCCTTTACCTGACACGTCTTCCTCACATAAGTGAGATGTTGCTTACCTGACTCCTTCCCAGTGCAGTGTCAGCAGCTGGGGCCAGGTGAATAGCCGAGAACCTTCCAGAGTGAGGGAATGTGGGGTGTGGCAAGCCAATCCCCAGAGGAGTCACTTGGCACCTAATACAATGTCCTGTGAGATCCGCGCTCACATTTAGGCAGCTCAGACACTTCTATTTTTCTTCGTGTGCCATCTTCTAGTGAAACTTGCAAAGTGAAGCCATGGTTACATGCAAATGAAAGATATAGATCCAGTAAATGAGCCTACAGGCTGAAGAAATAAATTAAAACTTAGACTCAGGTTGAAAACAGCTATGCAGGGCCTTATGTTTGAGATATCCTGAGCTGTTCCATAGAGGAGGATTGTTATTTGCTCTGGTTCAATCTACATCATGGAAGCTATAAATGTAGATGCCAGTCACTGAAGATATTTGGAAAGAAGAGTTTAGTTGTTTGAATAATTGAAGCAACTATTGGCACTTGCATGCAAATTTGCAGCATCCCAGCATCCCCAGACACCCACTCTCCAACCAAGCCTATGAAATTCCTCTTCCACTCTGTTCCTGGATCTCACATTTTTGTTGTAACCAACACCTCTTCCTGGAGACAGCTTAATGTCTACATATTACTCCTTGATGAATCTGTCTACTGATGTGATAGACTCTGTAGGAGGTACATGTGATGAAGGAGTCTAGATGAAATATAGTTGGCTTCAATTCTTGGAACTTTATTAATAAATCAAGAAAAAAAAGCCCTTCTTCTATTTCTAAAACAAGGTTTCTCAAAATGTAGTCTTTCCCAGAACTACATACATTAGAATCTCCCAGGTTATGCTTGTTAAATGCAGATTCCTGGGTCTTTTCCAGACATACTGCATCTCCAGAGGATGGAGAATTTGGAACTACATATTTTGAAAGCACCCTAGGCAATTTTGAGAACCACTTCTAAGGAATAAAAGGAACTAACCACCTCTAACCACTGAAAGAATTTCCTGTTTCCTCTCTCAGATTACCTTGTAGTGAATTCTTTGTCCACCAAAGTTGACTTTGAAGACGGGTCTTAGTCCTTTAGGCTGCTCTCACAGAACACCATGGACTAGGTGCTTTAAAAATAACAGAAATTTATTTCTTACAGTCCTCGAGGCCGGGAAGTCCAAAATTAAGGCACAAGCAGATTCATTGTCTGGTGAGAGCCTACTTCCTGGTTCATAAATGACTGTCTTCTTGCTGTGTCTTCAGATGGCCAAAGAAGGGGCAAGGGAACTCCTTGGGGTCTCTTTTATAAGACTAATCACCTCCTAAAGCCTCACCTCAAGATACCATGATGCTGGGGGTTAGGTTTCAACAGATGAAATTGTGTGTGTGTCAGTCATGGGGGGAGGGTTAGAAATACACACTTTCAGTGTATAGTGAGGATCCAGGAAGGTTGGGGGGATAGGTTACAGAGAAGGAATACAAAAGTTCGATGAACAAGAACAAAATTTAAGATCTCTATTTCATCGTATCCTGACATCTAAGACCTGCCACTGGAAATTCAAACATACAGATTTTGTCATGGATTTTTTTGAAATGTATGCTTTCAACTTTGATACAGAATAATAGTTACCACAATTCTGATGCCTCTGATTCCTAGAGAGAAATTTATTGGCGGCTGAGGATGGAGAGAGCAAGAAGACTACAGTCCATCCAGAAGGTATTACATTTGTTTCACACCAAATGTAGGATGCAGCTGATTGATTGCAAGTATTGTCTATACTTTAGGGAATATCAGGATTCTCTGCATATATACAATACATTAATACTCATTTTATTCATCTATGCATCAATTTAGTACTTACTTCGTTGTGAATAATAGGTGTTCAATAAACTACTCAGTGAATGCATGCTCTTTGTTAAATTTGTCATTTATTTGATGTTGAGTAGTTGACCATGAATATAATCTCAATTATGTTGCTGAAAAGATGGGGTGGTATAATTGAAGGGGCTCAAACTTTGTAGGTAGAAGATTATGGTTCACATGAAACAAGAAAACTTTTTTTTTTTTAAATGTATTTAAGCAATCTCTTCATCCAACACAGGGCTTGAACTCACACAACCCCAAGATCAACAGTTGCATGCTCCTCTGACTGACCCAGCCAGGAGCCCCCAACAAGAGAGCTTTTTAAAACTATGTGTCACAGCGCTAGAGGCATAATCAATGAAAGATAAAGTGTGGGTCCCTTGAAAGATATGATTCTCATTACAACATATGTTCCTAAAGAGCAGCTGATAGAAAGCAGAGATTAGACAGACTGTGATGAGCAGATAAAAATTTCTGTGGATAGTGGCACATGGGTGGCTTAGTCAGGTGAGTGTCTGACTCTTGATTTCAGCTCAGATCGTAGTCTTGTGGTCATGAGATCAAGCCCCGTATTGAGCTCTGCACTGACAACACAGAGCCTGCTTGGGATTTTTCTCTCCCCCTCTCTCTCTGCCCTACCCTCACTGTGTGCACTCTATCTCTCTCAAATAAACCAATATTAAAAAAACTTCTGTGGATAATAGAGCTATCCTGCAGGATGTAGAGACAGCATGAGGCACAATGGCCTTTATCAGCAGGTGCATGAAAGGAAGACAGACAGCCCTGAAGAACACAGTTTCCACCACTCCTGGGTGCACACATATGACAAATAGAACTAACTTGAATATCATGTAAAAGGATACGCACTTTAGAGACTGTCTACATAGGTAGTTTTCTTTTTAACTCTTCACTCCAGATAACAAGCAAACCTTTGTACAAAAATTCCCTTTGCACTGATTCTTGGATAAAAGCCAAAGTATAAAAACTTTGTAGAGAAGTTGACAAACTGATCACTAGCGTCTAAAAATAATCCCCAAAGTAAAACCAGTAAGATAAAGAGAACTATTTACCTGTGTTTTTGACCCTAGGCAATTTACTTAGCTTCTTTTTAAGGCTTAGTTTACATATTTGTAAAAATGGGAATAATAATACTTAACAGGATTGTGCAACTATTAAATAAGAAAAAAATACATAAAATGCTCAGCACAAAATAAATGCCCAGTGAATAGGAACTATTTACATTAAATGGAATAATATGAATGGCTAATAGCAATCAGAAATGTTATTAAGATATGGTCTTGAATATAAGAACTGGGGATGTTGAATCTAAAGCTGGACTTATTGTGACAATAATCTGTACATATTTCTACTGCAGCATGTGTTATTGTCAATAGCCTTCTCCTGAGATGACACAAAATATTTTAAATGTTGAAGTAGATTTTAAAAATGGTTCAGGGAAGGACACTTGGTTATCTTTCTGAAGTTACTAACACCCATAAACCCCTCTGGCAAGCAATGTACTCATATCCGAGGAAATTGCTTTAGTAAGTCATGTGCAAATTCTCTACAGTAGCTGCACAGAAATTTTGATCAGTATATTTTTATGGGAAAAATTACACTTTTGGATAATGACTCTTTTTCCTCATAGGTCTATAATTTGCAACTGAAGTTCCGACCATTCGTAGAATTATACAATTGCCATGAATCAGTTAAATGAACAGAAATGGGGTTTTCTTTCTAAAATTTGTTTTAAAGCTTTTTGCCTCTTCAAATAAATAAAGAAGTAAGATATAAGAATTATGTAAAATATTTTATGGTTTTAGGAATTATTATATAACCTTGTATATTATGGTTTGGATAGGTTATAGGTTTAATTCACTTACCTGAGCCCATGAATTTATTGCATTTGGCCAGGATGTAACAATTAGACAGTTCTGACTGTCAAGGAGCTCATACAAAGAAATGAAAATAATGATACAAGTAATATCTTTAGTAAAAAAAACACAAATGAGATGTACAAGTGCTATATGTGAAGTATACAGCTGTGGTGCTAAGGGATAAGGGATGCTTCCTTGAGGAGGTACATTTGACCTGGGCTTGGGGGCTCAGAAGAACTAGTATTCTAGAAGTGGGTGTCCCACTTGTCAGAGAAGGCATAAGCAAACTCTCAGAGAGAAGAAAATACATGGCAAATAAAGAGAACAAAAAAAAAGGAGCCAATTTTGGCTGAAACAAGAGATACTGGGAATCATATTGAATAAATCATAATGGTAGGCTAAAGCCCTGTATGAAGTATCATAATCTTGGGAACTGTAAGCATTGAATCATACAGAGCTATAATCCTGATGAAAAAATTACTCATGTGCATAGTGATGGGGACCATAAACAGGTTGAGAATATGCACTGTAGTTAATGGAAAATAGTTGCTTTAGTCACCAGAAAAGGTGATTATTTCTAAGCAGAGGACTGACATGGCCAAGGAGTTAGAACACTAGTAACTTACTAGCCAAGAGGAAATGATGGCCAATAGTTATGTAAACATGAAAGTCAAATACATGAATTGGACTTCTGCCCCCTCCTTCAACCCACGCTAAAACGACAGTAACGAGATTTTAGTTTGTAAGCCTAAAATGACAAAGAGATAGTAGAGGAGCCAATAGCAAATACTGGGGTGCTGGCAAAGTTGATAGATGAACAAACATTTAATGAACACACCTAAGAAATATGAAGAGCTGAAAAGTAACCCAAGTTACAGTCCAGAATTCTCAGTGGCTAGGGAATTGGTGGCACCAATTTATTCTGAGAGTGTAGATAGATTTGGGGCTATAAACTAAAGAATTCATTGAAAATGTATTTATTTATGGTCCTATAGTGGAGACAAAATTTTACTTCTACTCAACTTAGGTTTTCTTGGGACTCTACCAAAAAGATAGATTAGCAAGAGTAACGCAATAATTTATTAATGTGGGCTGTACATACCATGTGAGAGAAGCCTAAACCAAAAATAATTCAGAATGATGGCTTGGAATTCCAGCCAATATAGCACCTTCAACAATGAACAATACATGTGTAAAGAAATGACATAACAAAGAAAGGCAGTTTTAGTCTGCCAGGGGCAGCAAACTGGGAACATAAATATAATGGGTGGAAACTAATGGAGTAAAGTTTGTTTGCAGATTCCTTTCATGCCATCTCTAGGCTGATAAGAGTCTGTCTCTAGTAAAGGGAGAATTTATATCCTGCCTTCAGACTAAAAAGGGGAGAGCTTTCCATGGCTTTTCTGCTTCTTAATTGCCTTCAGCTCAAAATAATTTTTATGTCAAAGGGACATATTTTGAGGTAACATATTCTGGTTTCCTTCATCCTCTCTATTCTTTCTTCTGTCACATAAAGCCAAGACAATTCTGTCTTTTAACCATGTAGGAAACCAGAGATTTATTTTCTGAGGTTTATAAAATAGAGCGATTTAGGAGTGGGGAATACCAAACAGATTTGAAGGTGAGTTTATTGTATGAAAACAGAGGCATTATATAAAAATTTACCCTGAACCTGAGACTCTCAGCCCACTGTTTCCTCTCGTTACCATAATGCTCCTAGTTAGGCTTACACCATTTCAAGCAAAAACTGCAAGTTTTCCCTAGGGAATCTGATGGGCCAAGAGGAAAAGTTTTACAGAAATTGATATCAGATATTTCTTCCCAAATCCAATCTGACTCTTTGAGATTACCCTTTAGTCAAGTTCCTCATTGGTGGCCCCTCATATTCATTCATTCAAGGCTTACAAATAGCCCGTTAGTGGGCCATTCTGAAATGTGAGCTGATACCCCAAGGTCATCACAAATTTGAATAAAACCTCTGGGACATGGAAGATAGAGACCAAAACAAAAACTTAGAGAATCAGACTATGCAGGGAAAAGAAAACATCAAAGAAATCAATCAATGGTATCTTCCAAGAGACAAAAGAAGAGACCCACGAAACAGGATCAGGTGCTCTGAAATGTAATAGAGAGCAAAGAAGAATTATTACAAATTAAAAATATGAGATAACAGAAATGAAAAAAAAATCTCTAAGCATGGTAAGTAAAAGTTAAGAATGTAGAGGAATGCAGAGGAAAAGCAGAAGTTTCCAGGAAGTTCAACATCTAAATATTAGGAAATTTAGAAAAAGCAAACAGAAAGTGAAAGTTTCAATTATATATATTTTAGTTAAATATATGATATTTCAATTATTTATATATCTTACATATAGTATACATAATTTATGTAATTAATTATATATACTAAATATCCAATGTCCATATACATGTGTGTATACATACATTTATAATGTATATAAAATCTCACTATTAAAGGACATATGTTTTCACATGAAAAGGACTCTCTGAGTTGAGTGCTCAGCAAAATGGATGAAAATACACCCCCACTGAATCACATTACTATGAAATTTCAGGATACAAGAGACAAAGGAAATATCCGACAAGCTTCTGGGGAGACAGAAAAGTAGTAATAGTAGAAGAAGGTGATTCATAAAAAGGATCAAAAATAAAAACGTCACAGATAATAGCAATACTGTAGACTAGAAGATATTGTTTTCTAACTTAGAAGTCTATACCCATACATATTATCAATCAAATATGGGGGTAGAATTTTGTAAGTCTTAAAAAATGTACCTTCCATGCACCATTTCTCAGCAAAATGAGAAGTTACAGCTAGGAAAAAGAAGACATGGGGTCCAGGAAAGAGAGCTCCAACCCAAGAGTTAGAAGATGGGGGTTATCAGGGTGATGGCGGAAGGTAGTTGGCCTGGGGTTGGCCTGGGTGGGGCACATCTGAAGTTCAGTGAGAGGTGTCATTCCGATGAAACTGAAAACACACCTGAGCTGTCTGAATGTATTGAGAAGATGCTCACACCATAGGGAGGATTCATGGTTGAATTTGTGATCGAAAACTCAGCAAATGACACTCCAGAGTAAACAAACTGTTCATTAATGGAGGGAAAGACATATTATGCTACATGAGTCAATAAAGGCATTTAGTTGGTTATTACAAACACTGATCCAACTGATATTACAACATATTTATATTAAAAAAGTTTTTTAATGTTTTATTTCTGAGAGAGAGAGAGAGAGAGAGAGAGAGAGGCAGCGTGAGCAGGGGAGGGTCAGACAGAGAGGAAGATACAGAATCCGAAGCAGGCTCCAGGCTCTGAGCTCTCAGTACAGAGCCCGATGCGGGGCTCGAACCCATGAACTGTGAGATCATGACCTGAACCAAAGTCGGATGCTTAACTGACTGAACCACCCAGACACCCCACAACATATTTATATTAGAAGGATGAAGATTGCAGTGAGAGCTGAGGGGAAAGAGCAAAATCTGCACCTTCTGTTGAGAGAAATCAATGGCCAATGCCTAACATTAAAAACTGAGGGGAGCCTGAGTTGCTCAGTTGGTTAAGCATCTGACTCTTCATTTCAGTTCAGGTCCTGATCTCACAGTTCATGAGTTCGAGCCCTGCAGTGGTGCGCTCTGCACTGACAGCGTGGTGCCTGCTTGGGGTTCTCTGTCTCCTCTCTCTGCCCCTCCTCCCACTTGCACACACGCACATGCTCTCTTTCTCTCTCAAAATAAATAACTTAAAAAAACAAACCTCAAGCAGTAGCAGAATATGCATGTTGCTTAGAAGTAAGGGTGTGTATATCCATGATGTCACTAACAGAATTCAGAGAAAAGAAGAATTCCAGAGAAGACATGGGTTATACTGGGGGCAGATAAAGGGAGACAGTGAAATGTAGTAGAAATATAATGGCTTGGAAATATAAAGATCCTAATTCTTCCACTTTGTCTATGTGGCCTTGGACAGGCCACATAATCTCTATGGGTGGCAGTGCCCTTACTATCAAGCAGGAGAGGCAGCAGAGCATGGTGGTGAAGAACCCAGTGTCTGGAACTGGATTGCCCATGTCCAAGTACCAGCAAACCCCATGCTCCCACCCCATTTACTAGTGGTTTGGGCCAGGTCTGTGTGCCTCAGCTTCCTCATTTGTAAATGGAGGTAATAATATCTACATTATACATTTGTTTGGAGAATTAAATGGATTCGTGCATGAAGCACTGAACAAAATCCTATATACAAATTTGCTGTTTTTACTTTAGGTAAACTCTAATGTCCATTCCACATCTAAGATTTCTTTTTATTAAAAAATTTTTTTAAATGTTTCATTTATTTCTGAGAGAGAGAGACAGTATGAGCAAGGAAGGGTCCGAGAGAGAGGAAGATACAGAATCTGAAGCAGGCTCCAGGCTCTGAGTGAGCTGTCAGCACAGAGCCAAACACAGGGCTCGAACCCACAGTCCCCAAGATCATGACCCGAGCCGAAGTTGGGCGGCCACCTAGGCGCCCCTCCACATCTAAGTGTTTATGAATACATATTAAGACATTGTATTTGAGATTCCAATGGAATATTTAGGGGAAAGAATAGGACAAGCAATTAGAAATACACTTCTGGAACCCAGGAGGGGAATGAGGATGATAAAGATGTGCAAGTTATTTGACAAAGGTGATTTTTCAAACTGGGAGAGTGAATGAGATTGTGGAAGGATAGGAGAGAAAAAAAATCTGACTGAACATAAATTATAAATGGATCAAATTTAAAAAACAGGGAATAAGCCATGAAGAAGCATCATTAGGTGCTCCCAGTCCACACAGGTGCCATAAACAGATTATGGCCAGAACTTGAATCTTGGACCTGAACATCAGGGTTTGAGCCTTGATCTCAAACCATGCGAATTGGTGAAAGTTATCCTCTCTAAACCTACCTCTACTGGATTTCAGCTGGAAAATTCAGAGGAGTTTCGTATGAATTAAATTACACCATGAGCAATGTGCCCAACACAGTGCGTATCATAGAATAACACTCAAGTGTCCTAAACCCATAATGGGAGTTACTTAATACCATTAGCCTGCATATACCTGGGGTACCTCTGTGTGCGTGCCATCTGGAAGTGGAGCTGTTTCATCCCCTCTGTCAATCTCTTTTGTAGGTATCCCCTCCCATCAATCAGTCATCTCTCTTAGAGTCCCTGTGCAGCTATAGATTTCTAATATGTGTCCTTAATCTAGTGTCTGCTCTGTAAATAAGGTCAACTACTGATCTAGTTCACAGAGCCATGACTATGTGCAACATAACATATATAAAGTTGGCATAACATTTTGCATCTGCACATTGAGTTAATGTCCAGTGCTGTCATTGCCCTGAATATCATGATGATTTCTGAGAGTCCTCTGGTTTGATGTAATGAAGGAAATTCAAATCCTGGAAAATGACAAGCTGACCTGAAAGTTAATTCCAGTAAATGAGAGTGAAGAAAGCAGTCAGGTTTGACGGGCACGATATGAATACACTAAGGGTTGGTTACAAAAGTAAAAGAGGAAAAGTACGAGTTTAATACATGCTTGTTTTATTGAGTGCTCAATCTCTCTATAATCCACTGCACTTGTCTATGTGCCCGAGGAAAGCAGAAAAAAAACTTAAAGGACAACAAAATAAAAACAAATAGAACACAGCCCTTTGATAGATTGACACTAACCATAAGTTACGATCTCATAGTATAGATTTATGCTAATTGTTATGGCATATTTGCAGTCTTATCATAATCAACATTTTAGCGTTTCCTTCCTACTTAAGCATTCTCATGCTTCTTCAAAAAATATTATGGTATACGTTTATATTATATTTATACTATAACAATAAATGTTATAATATAAATTTTAAAAATTTGTATACAAGAAATTGAACACAGCTCAAAAAAAATATGTTACACCCTCCAAAGTGTGTAATCATAGCCTTGAAATTGTGTCTTGAATTGAATTGTAATCTTGGGCCTTGAAATTGTGTCTTGCAGAAGTGAAAAGAAAAAAATAGGAAATCTTTCATATCCTATAAGATGCATCACCTTAAATAGGTCCTTCTGAGAGTGAGAGAGAGCCAGAAAAGGGAGATATTTCAAGTTCTTTATGGCCCACTAAAAGTTCTGCACATGTCTGTTTCTAGTAAATCCCAGGATAATTCCAACATGTGGATTTATGCTCTATTTTGTGTGCTAGCCTTAATGCTACTGGCAAGGAATCAGCCAGTTCTAGGTAAACTGGTCAAGCAAGGTTTAACCAATACTCAACACTGACTCATGATTCTTCAGGTTGTACGTGGCCTAGCTAGTCACTAAGGCCAGAGTAGCCTCTAGTAATAGGCAATACTATTGTTATGAAAAGTCTCCTGCAGCAAGTAATGAATTGCTTATCCAGAAAAGCAAACGCAGCATAGGGAGGCAGCACTGGCTTTGAAGCTTGAGAATTTGTGTGTTGTATGTCTTTGGCTAATATTAAGCATCAGTTCCCTCATATGTAAAATGAGGATAATAATACTTTGCAAGTTTATCAAGAGCACTGAGTGATTAAACATAAAACATGCACCCAATTCAAGGACTGCCATATATTAAGAACTCAATAAACATCAGCTATATTGTGTATTTCTCTAAATGGGAAAAGAAAACATTCCTAGATAAATGACTATAAAACCTATCTTTGTGTAGCCGAAGGTAGAGAGGAGGCTTGTGGTCACATCAGCCCCCTTCCATTTTGTTATGACCAGAGATGTAAGCATCTGTTGGCCCTGTGAGCTCAAAACTCCACAATCATTTTTAGTGGGGGAAGGCTGAGAAAGGCAGTCTTGGTAAAATGCCAGACACTCTTGGTTGCTCAACTGGTATTAATTAATCCTCACTGGCAGCATTTTGGCAACAGACCTTGACTTATGTGACCTTTCATGCTGGGTCGAATTATTCTCCGGTGATTCCTTTTCCTCAGCCAAGCCCTTTAGAACCTTCTTCAGTTTCTGGCAGAATTCCATGAGCACTGTAGTTTCTTCAGAAGTCTGAAGTTGGCACCTTAAATGTGTTATTGCTAAATAAGTGGAATGTGAGACATTACATATCCAATTTTGGTGATGGAACATGCCCAAATAATCATTGTAAATATGCAAAAATTCTCACTCTGAGCTCTGTGGGGGCTCAGGGAGATGGGCTCAGGAAATAGTCTCCTACCTCCTACCTCTAATCATTCACAAGGTCTGTGATTATTCAGCCAGTCCACCCCCCATGACGAAGGATATTGCTGGCAAAACACAGCTTCTCTTAGAGGATGAACAGATTCAATTTAGTGTCTTGAGTTGTATGGGCTTGACCTTATTTTTAGTCCCTTCTCACTTTTTCTCCCGCTGTTTATGAAAGGTTTTTTATTATGTGATTTTATTCTGTTTGGAAAGGCAGCAGGAGTCACAAAGCTGACACTTCTAGTTCTACATGGGCCTCTTTCTGCCCACGATTGATCATGCCCAGGCCCCAACTGTAGCAAAAGAAGAACATGTACAGTTCCAATCACTTTTTGCATCCCATGACTGCATTTTCTTGTATCATATGTTTAATGCAACTAAAAAAAAAATCTACTGTCAACATGATTCTCAAGAACAAGTTATTATTTTGTAGTTGAAGGTACTGTTACTGCTGTTGATGTTACTTCTTTCCTGAAACTATACAGCACTTGTTGGGTATGTTGAAATGATCAGTTTACTCCTCTCTCTCCTTTATCACAATTTAAGATTTTTTTTTTCATTGTATCCCAAGCATCTGGGATTGTGACAGTGTAAACCCTTCAATAAATATTTGCTGAATGAGTGAATGATGAGGTCCTGATGTAAGCAGTGAGACACATGTAATAGAAATGTAGCCCAAAATTTAGACTTCATTTGATGAAAATGAGTATTTTTCGCAAATGTTTTCACTGCCACAAGGCTGCTCTTGGTCAATTCCAACTTATCCTTCAGATAAACTGAGTTTCTCAGGGGAGCCTTCTTGTACGTGCAGAGACCATTGCTGTTTCGTTGTTCCTGCCTGACATTCCATTTCTAGTACTGAGTGGAGAGCCTGACATTTATAACACAGCGAATATTTGGTGAAAAACCACTCTGTGCTCTCACTGCTCCTCTTTTCTCTAAGTACTATCCAACTGTCTAGGCACTCTTCATGCTTCATGTAGACCACTTTGGTGATCTGATCGCTGGGCTTCCTACATCTACTCCCTCCTCATGAGAATTGGTATTGGGCACAACTGCCAAAATAACATTCACCAAGCGATTCTCAGGCTATAAACTTTGTGTCCTAAATTGCTTTCAAATTACTTCTATTTATTAACTTATTAATAGGGATTTAAAAATGTTTTTATCTTTATTTATTTATTGAGAGAGAGAGACAGAGAGAGAGCCAGGGAGGAGCAGAGAGAGAGGGAGAGAGAAATCTCACGTAGACTCTGCATGTTCAACGCAGAGCTGGATGCAAGGCTCAAACTCACGAACTGTGATATCATGACCTGAGCTGAAACCAAGAGTCAGCCATTTTACCCACTGAACCATCCCGGTGCCTCAGAGGACTCTAAAGTTTTACCCCAGTTGTTCATCATCTTTTGAAATCACATTTCTCCATAGAAGTACTTTGTACGACTCAAGCCATTTTTGCTTTGTCTTCAAGTTTCTACCTACTTCTCTCCAGCCATACCCAGGTTCTTGTCTTTCCCTCAGTCATGAACATTCAGGTATCCAGAGTAATCTTTATATTGCATATCCCACATGCTTTCCATGAGTGAAAACAACCTAGGAAATGTTTTAGTGCCATGGAAGATGGGCTCAAGATAAGACAGCAAGTAACGTGAGGAAATGAACCACAGGCAAAGACTTGAAATTATTGAATAATCTCAATGAAACTGTAAGTATATTTAAGCTTACCATAGAAATAAAAGCCTTTCTTTCCCTTTCATCAGGGAAAAGGGAGAGAGGGGGAAGTGGGGAGTGGGGGCCCCCACTGTGTCACTGGTGTGTCTCTGCTGCCCCACTGATTCTCTGAGCTGGAGTGGGGTGGGGTGGAAGTGTGAGTGGAAGCACCTGGGAGTGGGGATGGTAGGTAGGTAATAGTGGATAGGGATAAATTCAACAATGTCAGAAGCAGCATTGATTGGCTGTTGGAAGTGAGAGGGTCAGAACCTGGGGAGAATGTCCAACTCAGGCAGAAAGAAACCAGAGGTCTATACTTGAAGTCTTAGAAAATCTCTCAGGTAGGCTATCTTATTAGAACTTGAATGCCACTCAAAATATATGCTGATATCCCTGGTCTGTTTATAATATATATATAATTTTTGCCTTTTTCGAGTATGGTAGTTTGCCCCCTAAGCAACTACTGTTTGTTGAGAATATAAGATGGGGACGTATACCTTGCATTCACTAGGGACTATCAGTGTACTACTACTGTTCTTCTACAGAATCAACTACCCAGATGGGTTTTTTTTTCCTTCTTAAAGGAAATCATAAATATTAATTGAATTCATGAATTTTATAATGAATGTAAAATGAGGTACAATATTGAGCCATGAGTTTTTGTAAACTATTTCCATAAGTGAGATTCTGAACTTATATAAAAAGCTTTTCAGTTGGTTACATGTTGATCTGAGTGTCTGCAAAGACACCAAATTATTGTGAAGAATTTGATAATGCAGCTGCCGTGATGAGTGCAGAAGAAATGCTTACATGTGTTCTTTGTCTATTTTTAAAGTTTCAAGGAAAGAGAAGCCAAATCTTAGTAGATTCATGATACCACCAAAGGGTATGACCAAAGAGCAAGCCAGGCAAGCAAAAAGGTCAAATTAATACTGTTTACTTTGGACTTTTAATACAATATAGCTAACTTTCATTTTTAAAACTGAAATTCGTACTAGTCTTTTTTCCCAAACAAATAATGGGTTCATGTGTTCCTTACCAGTTTATCATTTAATAAATAGCAGTTACTGGTTATAACATAAAGGATTTTATCCATTTCTAAGTACAATGTTTCTTATAAAATTAAATTCTCTATTCCATTTTTAAGCAACCTTTATTCTGAAAGGTTACAGCTGTACACTCTAAGACATAAATATAGAATTGGTCTTATTTTTCTCTTTACCTTTAGTATGACTGATTATCAACTATTTTTCTCCATCATTTCTTTGTTTATATACTTATCTACCTTTAAATTTTAATCTAGTATAGTTAATATACATTGTTATATTAGTTTCAGGTGTACAATATAATGATTCAACAATTTTATACATTACTAAGTGCTCATCCCCGTAAGTATACTTTTAATAATCCCCTTCATCTATTTAACTCATGCCTCCATCCATCTCCCCTCTGGCAATCATCAATTTGTTCTCAATAGTTAAGAGTCTGTCTTTTGGTTTGTCTTTTCTCCGTTTTGGATTGTTTTATTTCTTAAATTCCAAGTATGAATGAAATTATAATATAGTTGTCTTTGTCTGATTGACTAATTTCACTTAGTATTATACTCTCTAGATCCATCTATGTTGTTGCAAATGGCAATATTTCATTCTTTTATATATATATATTTTATTGTATATATTATATGAATATTCTTTTATAGTATATAGATGATATATACATACCACACTTCTTTATCCATTCATCTTTATCTATTCATCTATCCATTCATCTATTCATCATGTAGGGCAGATTCCATAATTTAGCTATTGTAAATGCTGCAGTAAACATAGGAGTACATATCTATTTCAATTAGTTTTTTCATGTTCTTTGGTTAAATACCTAATAGAATTATCAAACATATCATAGTCCTATTTTTAATTTTTGAGGAACTTCCGTACTGTCTTCCACAGTGACTGCAATAGTTTGCGTTCCTACCAACAGTGCACAAGGGTTCCTTTTTCTCCATATTCCTGCCAACACTTGCTTCTTGTGTTTTGATTTTAGCCATTCTGACAGTGTGAGATGCTATCTCATTGTGATTTTGATTTGCATTTCCCTGTTGATGAGTGCTGTTGAACATGTTTTCATGTGCCTGTTGGCCATCTGTATGTCTTCTCTAGAGAAATGTCTGTTTATGTCTTCTGCCCATT
This sequence comes from Hyaena hyaena, assembly GCF_003009895.1. Taxonomy (NCBI): domain Eukaryota; kingdom Metazoa; phylum Chordata; class Mammalia; order Carnivora; family Hyaenidae; genus Hyaena; species Hyaena hyaena. Next base: position 28,724 of record NW_024081522.1, on the reverse strand, counting down.
TTTAATTGTATTATTTGTTTTTGCATGTGTGTATGTTGAGTTGCATAAGTTCGTTATATATATGGGATACTAACCTTTTATTGGATATGTCATTGGCAAATATCTTCTTCTATTCAGTAAGTTATCATTTAGTGTTGTTGATTGTTTCCTTTCCTATGCAGAAGGTTTTATTTTGGAGTACTCCCAATAGATTATTTTTGCTTTTGTTTTCCTTGCCTCAGGAGACATACTTGGAAAAATGTTGCTATGGCCAATGTGAGAGAAATTACTACCTGTGCTTTCTACTATGATTTTTATGGTTTCAAGTCTCACATTTAGGTTTTTAACCTATTTTGAATTTATATTTGTTTATGGTATAATAATAAGGTCCATTTTTATTCTTTTGCATGTAGCTGTCCAGTTTTTCCAATACCTTTTGTTGGAGAGATTGTTTTTCTTCCATTGCCTATTCTGGCTTCCTTTGTTGAAAATTAATTGACCATATAATTATGGGTTTATTCCTGGGCTTTCTACTTTGTTCTATTGATCTATTGTGTCTATTTTTATGCCAGTGTCATACTGTTTTGATTATTACAGTTTTGTAGTATATCTTGAAATCTGGGGTTGTGACACCTCTAGTTTTCTTCTTTTTCAAGATTGCTTTGGCTATTTAAGGTATTTTTTGGTTCCATACAAATTTTAGAATTATTTGTTCCAGTTCTGTGAAAAAAGCTGTTAGTATTTTGACAGGGATTGCATTAAATCTGCTGATTGCTTTGAGCAATACGGACATTTTAACAGTATTTGTTCTTCCAATTCATGAGTCAGGAATATCTTTCCATGTATTTGTTTCATTTTCAATTTCTTTCATCACTGTTTTAAAGTTTTCAACGTATAGGTCTTTCACCTCCTTGGTTAAGTTTATTCCTATGTATTTTGTTATTTTTGGTGCAATTGTAAATGGAATTGTTTTTTTAATTTCTCTTTCTGCTACTTCATTATAGCTTATAGTTAGCTGTGGGGTTTTCATAGATAGCCTTTATTTTGTTGTGGTATGTTCCCACTAACCCTACTTAGTTGAGGGGTTTTATTATGAATTGATATGCTTTGTCAAATGATTTTCCACACCTATTGAAATGATCACATGCTTTTATCCTTTCTCTTACTGATGTGATGTGTCACACTGATAGATTTGTGAGTATCGAACCTTCCTTGTATCCCAGGAATAAGTTCTACTTGATCGTGTTGAATGATTTTTTAAAATGTATTGTTGGAGGGCGCCAAGTGGCTCAGGTGGTTAAGCATCTGACTTCAGCTCACGTTGTGATCTCAAGTTTTGTGGGTTCAAGTCCTGCGTTGGGCTCTGTGCTGACAACTCAGAGCCTAGAGCCTGCTTCAGATTCTGTGCCTTCTTCTCTCTCTGCCCATCCTCTGCTAACACTTTGTCTCTCTCTCCTTCAAAAATAAATAAACTTAAAAAAAATGTATTGTTGGATTCAGTTTGCTAATATTTTGTTAAGGAATTTTGCATCTATGTTTACCAGAGATATTGGCCCGTGTTCCTCTTTTTTTTGTAGTGTCTTTATCTGGTTTTGGTTATCAGAGTATGGCTCGCCTCATAGAATGAGTTCTATTTTTTGAAATAGTTTGAGAAGAATAAGTATTAACTGTTCTTTAAATGCTTGGTAGAATTTAGAATTATAATTTAGAATTATATGAAACCATCTGTCTTGAACTTTTGTTTGTTGGGAGTTTATTGACAAATGATTCAATTTCATTGTAGGATATCAATGTGTTCAATTTTTCTATTTCTTCTTGATTCAGTTTTCAGAGGTTTTATGTTTCTAGGAATTTATCCATTTCTTCTAGGTTGTAGAATTTGTTGGAATATAAATTTTCTTAATATTCTCTTTCTGTCCTTGCATTTCTGTAGTGTTAGTTGTTATTTCTCCCTTTTCATTTCTAATTTTGTTTATTTGAGCCCTCCTCCTCTCTCTTTTTTTAAATGAGTCTGGCTAGTAGTTTGTCAATATTGTTGATCTTTTCTAAGAACCAGCTCCTGGTTTCATTGATCTGTTCTATTGGTTTTTTTGTATTCGTTTTGTTTTAGTTTCTATTTTGTTTATTTCTGATCTAATCTTTATTATTTCCTTTTTCTACTGGTTTTAAGTTTTGTTTGTTCTTTTTTTTAGCTCCCTTAGGTATAAGGTTATACTGTTTGAGACTTTTCTTGCTTCTTGACGTAGGCCTGAATTGAAGTAAACTTCCCTCTTAGAACAGCTTTTGCTGCATCACAAAGATTTTGGACTGCTGTGTTACATTTTCATTTGTCTCCATGTATTTTTTTATTTCCTCTTTGATTAAAAAAAATTTTTTTAAATGTTTGTTTATTTTTGAGAGAAAGAGAGAGACAGAGCATGAGCAGAGTAGGAACAGAGAGAGAGGGAGACACAGAATCTGAAGCAGGCTCCAGGATCTGAGTTGCTGAGCTGTCAGCACAGAGCCTAATGCAGGGCTCGAACCCACGAACTATGAGATCATGATCTGGGCCAAAGTTGGATGCTTAACCAACTGAGCCACCCAGGCATCCCATCAATTTCCTCTTTGATTTTTTGGTTGATTCATTCAAACAAACGGTTACCTCTTTGATCTTTTTGAATTTTTGAGACTTGTTTTGTGGCCTAATGTGTGGTCTATTCTGGAAAATGTTCCATGTGCACTGTAAAAGAATGTATTCTGCTTTTTAGAATGGAATGTTTTGAATATATCTGTTAGGTCCATCTGGTTCATTATGTCATTCAAGGCCACTGTTTCCTCACTGAATTTTTTAAAGGCTTTATTCAAATTCCAGTTAGATAACATACAGTGTAATATTAATTTCAACGTACAATATAGTGATTCAATATTTCCATTCAACACCCGGTGTTTATCACAACAAATGCACTTCTTAATCCCCATCCCCTATTTAACCTATCCCTTGACCCATCTCCCCTCTGGTAACCATCAATTTGTTTTCTATAGTTAAGAGTCTATTTCTTGATTTGCTTCTTTTTCTCTCTTTTTTCCCCTTTGTTCATTTGTTTTGTTTCTTAAATTCCACATATGAGGGAAATAATATAGTATTTGTCTTTCTCTGACTTATTTTGCTTAGCATAATACTCTTTAGCTACATCTGTGTTGGTGCCAATGGCAAGATCTCATTCTTTTTATGATGGAGTAATATTTCCTGTATATCTACATATCTATATCTATATCATCTACCTATCTATCTATCTATCTATCTATCTATCTATCTATCTATCTATCTATCTACACATACCACATCTTCCTTACCCATTCATCAGTTGGTGGACACTTGGGCGGTTTCCATAATTTTGCTATTGTAGATAATGATGCTATAAATTGGGGTGCATGTATACATTTGAATTAGTATTTTGTTGATTTTGTGTTTGAATGCTCTATCCTGTTATGTAAGTGGCATGTTGAAGTTCCCTACTAGTTTTGTATTACTATTGATTGCTTCTTCTATTTTTTTTATTAACTCTTTACTGTATTTGGGTGCTCCTATCTTGGGTGCATAAATATTTCCAATTGTTATATCTTTTTGATGGATTATTTTCTTTATTATTATATTGTGTCCTGATTTGTCTATTGTTAAAGTTTTTGTTTTAAAGTCTATTTTATCCAATATAAGTATTGCTACCCTGGCTTTCTTTTCACTTCCATTTGCATGATAAATGCTTTTCCATTCCTTCAATATCAATCTGCATGTGTCTCTAGGTCTGAAACGAGTCTCTTGTAGTCAGCATAGAGATGGCTCTTGCTTTTTTATCTTTCCATCACCCTGTTTTTTTGAATAGAGCATTTAGCACATTGACATTCAAAGTAATTGTTAATAGGTATGTATTTATTGTCATTTTGTTACTTGTTTTATGGTTGTTTTGTAGTTCTCTCTTCCTTTCTTCTCTTGCTCTCTTCTCCCATGGTTTGCTAGCTGTCTTAGTGGTATACTTGGATTCCTTTCCTTTCATTTTTTTGCTTATTTATTACTGGTTTTTGAATTGTGGTAACCATTCAGGTTGCATATAACATCTTTTACATATAGCAGTCTATATTAAGTTGATTGTCACTTAAATTTGAACCCATTCCTTACTCCTTTTCCCCCATGTTTTAGGTATATGTAGTCATACTTTACATCCTTTTATTTTGTGAATCCCTTGACTGATTTTTATACATAGACTTATTCTTACTGCCTTTGTGTTTCTTACTTTTCTTATTCCTACTTATTCTTTCCTTTCCATTCAAAGAGTTCCTTTTCACATTTCTTGTAGGGCTGGGTTAGTAGTGATGAATTCCTTTAACTTTTGTTCATCTCAGAAATTCTATCTCTCCTTCTATTTTCAATTATAGCCTTTCTGACAGAGTTTTAAAATTTTTTTTTAAATGTTTATTTTTGAGAAGGGGGGGAGAGACAGAGTGTGAACAGGGGAGTGGAAGAGAGAGAGAGAGAAACACATAATCCATTGTCAGCACAGAGCCTGACGTGGGGCTCGAACACATGGACCGCAAGATCATGACCTGAGCTGAAGTTGGATGCCTAACCAACTGAGCCACCCAGGTGCCCCAAAAATATTCTTGACTGTAATTTTTTTTTTCTTTCAGTACTTTGACTATATCATGCCACTTCCTACTGGTCTGCAAAATTTCTGCTGAAAAATCAGCTGATGGCCTTATTGAGTTTTCCTTGTATGTAACTGTTTTCTTTTCCTTGCTGCTTTTAAAATTCTCTATTGATCACTACTTTTTGCCATCTTAATTACTATGTGTCTTGATGTGGATATCCTTGGGTTGATTTTGTGGGAGCTCTCTGTGCCTTCTGTATCTGGATCTGTTTCCTTCCCTAGATTTAGGGAGTTTTTAGCTATTCTTCAAATATATTTTCTGCCCCTTTTTCTCTCTCTCTTCTCCTTTTGGGATCCATATACTGTGATGTTATTATGCTTGATGGTGTCATTCATTTCACTAAGTCTATTTTCTTATTTTACTATTGTTTTTCTGTCTTTTGTTCAGCTTGACTGCTTTCCATTACTCTGTTCTCTAGGTCACTGATAAGTTCTTCTGCTTCCTCTTGTCTACTATTTATTCCCCGAGTGTATTTTAAAATTTAGTTATTGAGCTCTTCATCTCTTATTGGTTCTTTTTTATGTTTTCTTTCTCTTTGTTAAGAATCTCGCTGAGGTTCTCCACTCTTTTCTCAAGTTCAGTGAGTATCTTTAAGACTATTACTTTAATATCAGGAGTATTACTTATCTCCATTTTATTTAGGCATGTTGTGACTTTGTTCTGTTCCTTCTTTAGGTACATATTCCTCTGTTTCCTTATTGTTTCTGACTTTCTATGCCTGTTTTTATGTTTTAGGAAAGTCAGTTCTGTCTCCTGTTCTTGAAATTAGGTGGCCTTATGAAGAAGAAGAGGTCCTGTGGTGCTGGGAAGTGTAATGTTCCCTGTTAACCAGAACCGGGCACTTCAGGGATGTCTCTTGTGTGTTTTTGCACCCTCCTGTTATGGCTGAGCTGTGTTTGCCTTTAGTCTGGTTGTCTGCAATGTCTCTCTTTGCTTGTTGTGGGCAGGGTCTGGTCCCTGTGTTGTTCACGGGCCAGTGTGGGGCTGTGTGGATCTTAGGTTGAGGGAGACTAGGAATTTGCCCGAGATGCAGCTGTACTGAACTGCAGGGTGTTTTCCCTGTGTTTCTCTGAGAAGCTTTTGTGGAGGGCACGGCATGCAGTCACACCAGATGTCTGTCCTTAGCCCACTGCTGAGGTCACAGACTGGTGTGTGTAGTTATCTACACACTTCGGAGTGGTGCTGGCTCCTGTCTGGACTACTTGCACATTGCCAGCCTTTTGGCACCACTTTTGATGGGTTCTGGCCAGGATTATGTCTGAAGTGTGGTGCTCACAAGGTCCATACTCTCTGCTGTAAGAGAGGACCTTCAGCGTTAAGGGACTGAGGCTGGCATGGTTCTAGGGGTGGATCTGAAGAAGTATGTGGGGGCAGGGCTCATGGTGTGTGCAAGATTTGCACAGGTCCACTGTGGGAGGATACCAGGAGTTCAGGCTTGGCTGGAGGGTGCATGTCTCCAGGAGAACATGGGAGTGGGGTGTACTATTAGCAAATTAAGTAGTGAATGTTGGCACCTGCTGGTTCCTGCAGGTGTGAATAGCCTGGAGGAGAAGGAAGGGAATGGTGCTTGCCTACTTTTTTTTTTTTTTTTTTTTTTTTACTAGAGAAGTCTTCCAAGTCTTCCCTGCCCCTCTGAATTAGTTAACAAATCTCCCTCTGGTATACTCCTTGTATTTTTCAAACTGTTGTTCTGTCTCTTTAAGGGGGAGGACTCAGTGCCTCTCACCCTTCCTGCTCTCCCAGGTGAGCCTGCTGATTTTTAAAGTTCCAGGTGTTAAGCTTTGCTGACTCTAAGAACTCCTGAAATTCAATCCTTCTGTTTTTCAGAGCCAAGTGTTATCAGGATTCAGGATTCATCTTCCCCATGAGGTGCCCGCTATGAAGGTATGTTTTTTTCTCCTCTTTGCATCTGTGACATCCATCCCCTTTACACATAGTCTCTTGGGTCCCTTTAGCTCCTGACCACATCTCTGCCCTTCCTAACCTCTTTGGTGTGGCCTCTTCTCTACATTTAGCTGTAGAGTCTGTTCTGCCTTGTCTTTGGGCCATTTTATGGGTTATATACAATGATGTTGGTATTTTCCTATTATATACTTGGGACAATAAGTTTAAGACCCTCATATTCCATCATATTCTCCATAAGTATTAAACTTCAGTTTCATTTCTTTCATCCTTTACTTTTCCCCATGCTTTACTTTGCGTCTTTATATTTAAATTGAATTTTCTTTAGAAAAAATATACTGGATTTTGAGGGGTTTTGTTTTGTTTTGTTTTGACTTTCTTACAGTCTCTGTCTTTTAATTCGTATATTTAGATCACTCACATTTAAAATGATTGGTGATATAGTGGTTTAGTATGTAGCATATTTGTAACTAATTTCTATTAGTTCTTGCTCTTTGCTTTTTTGGGTCCACTACACTTTTTCTGCCTTCTCTAGTTTTTTTAATTAAACATTTCATATGATTCAGTTTTCTTTCTTCGCATATAAATTCAGCTTTTTGAAAAAAATTCTTTCTAGTCATTGTTCTAGAATCTGCATATACATTTACAACTAATATTAAGTCTGCTTCAAATAACGCTGACAAAACTTTATGGGTAGTGCCTATACCTTATAATAGAATATTCTCAATTCATCCCACCAATCCTTATAACATAACTGTCATTTATTTTATATATGCATAAGCTATAACTGCTGAATACATTGTTGCTATCATTATCTCGAACAAAATGCTGTTTATTAGATCAAATGAATAAAACTTGAAAAATTCTATTTTACCATCTTTTATTCCCTATCTGGTACTCTTCCTTTCTTTATGCAGATCTAAGTTTCTGACTTACATCATTTTCCATCTCTCTGAAGAATTTATTTTATTCTATTTGTTTCATTATTTTATTATTTTATTTTATTTAAAATGTTTTTTAAATGTTTATTTATTTTTGGGAGACAGAGAGACAGAGTGCAAGCCATGGAGAGGGAGGGAGACACAGAATCTGAAGCAGGCTCCGGGTCCGAGCTGTCAACATAGATCCTGAAGCGGGGCTTGAACTCGCAAAGTATGGGATCATGACCTCGGCTGAAGTCGGAAGCTTAACCAACTGAGCCACCTAGGCGCCCCTCATATTTTATTTTTTAAATTTGAGTGTAGCTGATACACAATATGAAGAACTTCTTTTAACATTTCTCAGAAAGCAGGTCTTCCATTGACAAATTCTCTCAAGTTGTGTTTGCCTGAGAAGTCTTCATCTCTTCTTCATTTTTGAAGGGTAATTTTGTTGGATACATATTATAAATTGATGATTTTTTCCATAAAATTTTTTTAAATAGTTCACTATTTTTGTGCATGTACAGTTTCTGAACAGAGTCTGATGAAATTCTTATTCCTGTCTCTATAAGCTGGGTAGTTTGTTTGTTTGTGTTCCTCTGAGTCCTTTCAAAAATTTCTCTTTGTCTTTAGTTGGTTTTATGAAGTTTGAATAGGTCTTTTTGTATTTTTCCTGACTGGTATTCTCTGAGATTTCTGGATCTGTAGTTTTTCATTTGTCATTAATTTTGGAAAATTCTCTGCCATTATTAAATTAGAAAGCATCAAAGAGAAAATATTTTAAAACCAAGCAGACAGGAGAAATACTTTATCTACCAAGAATGACAATCAGATAGACAACAAATTTCTTATTCAAAAAGAGGTACTTGAATACAATAAAATGATATCTTTAAGTACCAGTTCTATACCCAGATAAACTAAATTTAAGAGTGAGGCTACAATAAGAATATTTTCAGAGAAAGAATCAGAGTGTCAGAGTGTACAAGTCCTAACAGTTTTTAAAAGATCTACTAAGGGATCTAGTTTAGTAAGGAAAAAAAAAAACTCAGAAGGAATTCTGGCTTCTGTCAGAAGAAAATTGACAAGTTTATGTTTGTCAAAATAGTGGACTACATATCCTGAAGAGTACCCCTCAATTCAACACAGAAATCCTGAACAACATGATAATAATTAATACATATTTACTCAAGTGCATAGTTCATGGATCAAAAGTTTAGAAATGGAAGATAATTGTGTTTAGTGATCATGGACACTTAGTCTGCCCTGAGAATGTTTATTAATGAATTTGGATTTAATAGATTGCTGGAATTAGACACAAGGTGTAGGAATGAGATGGAAATATGACACCCTTCCCCAGTACAGCTAAAATTCTTATAGTATATGGCATTATTGTTCCCGAATTTTCACTCCTTTCTATATCCATGTCCTTTGCTCCAATGAAACTAGATGAGAGACAATGATCACTGTGGCAGGCTTTTGTCTATGACAATCAGATCTGTTTATAGATCCAAGCAATATCCTAGGAGTTTGCCAGTATATTTCATTCCCAGGGACACTCTGATCCACCAGCCATCACCAAACATCCGTATGAGTCAAAATATTCTGAACACCACTGGGTGCCTGAATCCTTTTTCTTTAAAATCTCTGCTTTGTTTTTGGCTGTAAAATGCTAACATTTGGTCTCTGCTACTTTGGAGTCTCCAGGGTAGTGAGGGAATCCATCTCAGGGGCAGGATCCCAGTGGTCATTACTGGCTTAGAAATGTGAGCAAACAGATATTTTCAAGGATATTCTCAATAATATATTTCTCAATGCCTTAGTGAAGGGAATGGATGTCTTTGGGCCTTCTCACAGGACATAGATGGTATGTGTGTATGTCGGTTGTGCAAGATAAATCCACTCTAATTTACTCGTCTTCCTAAATCTTTGTATTCCTTCCCTGTATTGTGCCTGGCACTAGAATCTCAACTTCATTAAGACTTGGCCACCATTGAGTCCAAGTTTTAGTCAAGCAATTAAACTATGTAAGAGTAAATTCTGGCTTAATAATGCTAATACATTATCTCTAGTAAGGGCAAATATAATACATAACTTACTTATAAACTTAGAAATAATAACTTATCTCTACTAAGTAACCAAATATCCCTAGTAAGGGCACCCATATCAAATAATTCAGGCTGATATAGTATTGTAATCTGTCTGTCTTGGTATACAAACTTAAAATCTATTCACATACACATTCTCCAGGATTCTTCAATATACATTAGCAAAATATTATAATTCTTTGGGGGTATATAACTACTTCCTTTTTGGTCATACTTATATTTGACTCCCTGGAGCAAGTTCAGATTTGACCCCAGTTATGGCTCTAGGGACAAAGGGGTGTTGGGGTAAATTTTGAGCAGAATGGGCATCCCCTACTAAGGCATCTATCTCAGGTGAGGTCATTATAGGGTTTACAAGCAAAGGAAAGCTATTCTCCTTACAAAGAAGAGCCAGCTCATTCTCCTGATAAAAAAGATTGATGATGACTCAGGTTTAAAGATTGTCAGTTTTGTCTAGGTTGAGTCAGATATTCCCATTCAGCTGCAAGGTCCTATTCCTTACCAAATAGCACCCTAAATTTTACATGTGAAATTTGGCAAGATTTCAAGTTCAGCCTTTTATATAATTCTACAATGCACATATAAAATTTTATATTTAATTTTATTAAATTATTTAATATTAAAATTTCCAGTTCAAAGTACTGGTGTGATCTCTATCTGCTGACCAGATATTAAAACATTGATTTAGCAATGTCAGCATCCAGTTATATTGAAATTACAGTAGCAATGATGACAAACAACATTGACTGTGATCTGCAATAGATTCTATTGAGTCCACTCGAGTCCTTACATAAATAAAATGACAAGCTCAATTCAAGTCACAGTCCAAGGATCAGAGAGTTGCATAGTATTCCTTATAGAATCTTTAGTTTCTCAAAGTTATGAGGCAGATATTACTGGGGAAACTGTCCTGCATTCTTTTTTTTTTTAATGTTTTATTTATTTCTGAGAGAGAGAGAGAGAGATAGTATGAATAGGGGAGGGTCAGAGAGAGAGGGAGATACAGAATTTGAAGCAGGCTTTCAGAGCCCAATGCAGGGCTTGAAGCCACAAACTGTGAGATCATGACCTGAGCCAAAGTTGGACACTTAACTGACTGAGCCACCCAGGTGCCCTGTCCTGCATTCTTAATTTCTCTCTCTAATACTTGCTATTGGCAGAGCTCTCATCAAGTCAGCTGGCAGAGAAGAAAAGTGGTTTGCAGAGCTCAGGTCCGACATCACAAAGTAGGGAAAAGACAGGTGGGCTTGGCTCCAAGAGGCAATAAGTTAAGGACTTGAGGCAAACCTAAATCTGGCACATATAAACACCTTGAAATTGAAATAGGTAAATCTGTTTCTATCTAAAACAAGCATAGATTGCTCTGTAGTTTATAAGAAGAAAAGATTTAAAAAATGTATGATTTAACCACTCATTTTTTAAATCACTTTTCTTATGTATAAAAATGTGCCTTTAAAATAGTGATACATGTAGATCACTGCTTTAGGGAAGAATTTTGGAGATGGAAGATAGCTTTGAGTTTTCTAGTACATCGTCTTGTCTTTGGCACATCTGGATTAAATAATATTAGTATTAGCCCCCTGTAGTCAAGCCAAATTCTTTGTTCTGAGATAATATGTTCACATAGGAGTGGAATAAGCACCTAATGAGAGGTTAATTAAGTCAAGTCTGTTTTTGTTACTATTTAGCCACCAGCTTGCTATTTTTAATTGGGCAAGTACATTGACTCCTCCGGCTCTTTCTTTCTTCTTCTTCTTCTTCTTTTTTTTTTTTTTCTTTTACTTTACAGAGAGAGAGAGAGAGAGTCAGAGGGAGGGGACAGAGAGAAACTTAAGCAGGCTCCATGCTCAGTGCAGAGCCTGATGTGGGGTTCGATGCCAGGCTCGCTCTCATGGCGCTGGGATCAAGACCTGAACGAAAATCAAGAGTCAGTAGCTAACCAAGTGAACCACCCAGGCAACCCCGCTTTTAGTTCCTTTATCTGTGAAAGGATATTTTCCAGGTCTAATATCTTTATGACTATACACATATGAAAGAATCTCCAGGATGTTCTCACTTTCCACTGGAATTACAGAAGGTACTTATTAGAATAGCAAGAGTCAGAACCACATTTCCAGTTACATGTTTTACCATTCAAGTGGTAAAGAGGAAGAGAAAAATTATTAAATTTTTTAAAAAGTTTATTTCTTTATTTATTTGGAGAGATACAGAGACAGCACGGGTCAGAGAGGGGCAGAGAGAAAGGGAGACAGAGAATCTCAAGTAGGCTCTGCAGTGCCAGCACAGAGCCCATTGCAGGGTTTGATCTCACGAACCATGAGATCATGACCTGAGCTGAAACCAAGAGTCGGATGCTTAATCCACTGAACCACCTAAGCACCCCCCAAAAATTATTTTTTAAATGACCTGTCATAAGCTTTTAATTCTGAGAATATACAGGCACTTTGTATTTATGGATTTTATGGTAATAAGTCATCTTGTGTTGGGACTTTTCAACTGTCATTTTTAAATGTATGAGAAATGTTACTATAAAGAATTGGAGAATATTCAAGCTCATTAAAAGAGGCAGCAAAATACTAAGTTTCTTTTTTTAGGTTTAAGATTTAACTGTAGCACTTGTGAATTTTTAAGGTTTCAAACTTGACTATTTTCACATCTATTTTCACATCCATATTCATGATGCTGTATCTTATCTGGAAATGCTACCCACTAGGTTTATTTTAGATGATCTTGTTAACACCTTGACAAGCAGTGAACTTCTCATACCATGTTTTTGTATCAGACTCAGAAATGTGGAAGAAAAGATTTGGTGTGGTGGGGGAAGGTGAGAAAAAGAAAGAAAAGAGAGGGAAAAGGCCTTCTAATAATACTCTAATGTCAAGATGAAAAGATTAATATGCAAATGTTAACATGAAAAAAACTTTGACATCAAAAGAGGTCAGAAATATAGATAGACAAAAATGTATTAAATATTCTAGTGATTGGGACATAGAATATTCAATGATATATATTAAATTTAATTATTTCAGAGTAGAGGAATATTTTCAGCTATATTAGAGATGTATTTCTCAGGGATTAAGTACTTTAAAATGGTGCATTTGAGGGCCACCTGAGTGAATCCATCAGTTAAGCATTGAACTTCGACTTTGTTCATGACCTCAGGTTTGTGAGTTCCACATCAGGCTCTCTGCTGTCGCCCTCCCTCTCTCTCTTCCCCTCCCTTGCTTGCACTGCCTCTCTCTGTCAAAAATAAATAAACATTAAAAAAATAGTGCATTTGACTCTTAAAAGAAATAAATCTGACATCACTGAAGGGTCGGTAATAGTACCATAGTTTTGATTAGGTTATTTTCTACCATTTTTGTGAAAAGTTTGATTAGGTTGTTTTCTACCATTTTATAATAACATAAAAATTAGACTTCAGTGACTTTTAGGGTAATCTTTTCAGCCACAGTAATAACTCAACAAAAGGGCTTGAGGCAAACCTACTTCACTTAATAATTTAATTTTTATTTCTGATGCCTAGTCATCTTTCATTGTTTTCTTTCAAAATGTGGACTCTGGGATAGATGTATGTGTTGGTGTAAAAAGAAGAAAAAGAGAAAATTCATTTAAAAATTGATTATAATCTGTAAAATAATTAGGTTTTTTTTTTACAATTTAATAACTTCAGTTACTGTACTTTTTAAAAAGTGCATTCAAATGTATCTAATAATAAAAATGTCAGTTAGGGATTATATCATCAAATTACTCATTACCTTGAGGAAATGAGGAGTTTGAATCAGTCTTCCACTTCATATTATGTTTGACAGAATGGATGACATGTGTAAATTGTCTTTCTATGTTCAGTGTGAAGAGTGATCAGGTCCTCCTTGGCTAGACAGCCTATGGAGGTAAACTACTGGGCACCACTGGTTCCCTGTGGAGACATCAATTGTACAGCTCTTGAAAAAATAAACAAGGAGTAAAAGCTTGGTGTAGAGGCTTCTCATTGCAATATTTGTCATTGGAAGCGTCTCTTATGCTAACCAACGTAAAATAAAAATACCATGCCCACTTCATTGTCCTTAATAATTGTCTCCAGCGAGCCACAAGAATCCCACAGAAATGGAAGTTTTATAGTAGCCTCCAGAGATGCTGAAGTGACAGTGATATCTGTATCCTGGATCAGAAGATTATCTGTCACTGGCAAAATGAATTAGAATGACTAAACTCAAATTAATCTTATTTATACCTCCTCACTATCTTCAGGGTGCTTATTTCATTTCATTATTATTGTTTAATTCTCTACCTGTGACAGTGTAAGCTAAGTAAGAGCAGAATTTACATACCCTATATCATAAAACAATCTGTATTAGATCTAATCAGATTGCTTTACCCTGTTGTCACAGTATTTCATGCAGTGTCTGGCTCATGGTAAATTGTTTAATAAGTATTTGTTGAATGTGTGTCTAGAATAAACAAATGAATAATGCTATGATCTCATTACTAAAACAATGCACTACTAAATAGAGAGCAAAATTTTTATATAAGTGAACTAAAGCCCAGAGTAGGAATAATCAAATGATTCATCCTTGACCAAGGGTCAATGGCTGAGCTAGTAATATTAAACCTCCTGGGAAATTCTAGAGTTTAGCCATTTATTAATCCTTTGAAAAGGACTTCTGGAACACCTGTTATGTACTGGTTCCTGGAAATAGCTTTAGGGTGGCAATTCCCAACAGGAGCAATACCCAACTCCCACCTCCCTTTCTGGTAGCATTTTGCAATTTATGGGCTATTTTTTTTCTTATCACACTCATGATATTTAGCCATCAGGAACCAATTATTCAAGATATCTTGCAATTTGAGGACAGTCCTTCACAATGGAGAATTATTCCAGATTCCACAGGATTCCAAAGTATTTCACAAGACATCTGTGTATCGTATTTCATTTGACATAAGATACTATTAGTTAAGATGTACCACTATTTTATGTAACTGAGAAGGAAGAAATCCCGCAGGTTAAACCATGACATGGTGCCATTACTACAGTTCTGCATGACACTCAGATCAGTCTCCACAGCTCTCGTTCCTTTGATATTTCTTTTACCTACTCTGAGGGATCTACAAATTCTTCTGCCATCTGTTGCACTGAGTGACATATGATAAATAATCCTTGCATACGTTTTATTAAGAAAAAATGTAAGCCACCAGGTGTTTATGCTACCTTCATTTCTTAAAGAACGAATGTGCTCTTCCTTCTTAAAGGAGGAAGCATTTAAATGTTCCTTTGGAAAAAAAAAATATTGAATGATGGTCATTCTTCCAAAGATGAATATTTTAAAATTTCAAAGCGATGCCCCACTGCTCTGTTTCCATGCTTGTGAATAGTTATTTATTTCAATGCTCAATCACAGTATAATCCTTTAAAATCACATTTTCTATAGTAACTAAACTGACAGCAGATAGCTTGAAGTGACACTGAGCAGCTGACGAAGTTTGCTGATCTTGACTGCCACCTAGTAGAAAGAGACTGTAAGAAGCCATTGGCTATAAGATAAATTCCCTAATTTGAGAGGGAAAAATGTGAGGAAATAGTGTACTCAATGACAATAGGGGAGAGTTTTGTTTTTGTAATTATCTGAATCTAGAGCCTAACTCCATTTTATTTATGTATGCTGGCTTTCCCAAGAATACAAATATTGCGTAAACCACAAAAAGGTTGTACTTTTGTTTATTCAGAACATACCGAGTTGTTCATCATTTTGGAAAGTTGAGATGCTGATGGAAAGGATATTTGTGATATCTGAATCTCTTACAGTATACACCTATAGCTGTCTGCAATATGAACTACTATGTAGTTCTTCACATAGTTGCAGATAACAGACTAATTAAAATTTTGTTCTATTTAAAGATTTACATATTGACATACAGCCTCCTTAAGTATAAATACTTGCCTTTTGTTACTCCCTCATACTGTAGTTGAGAGCATTTCATTGACTTCTTTTGAACATAGAATGATATTATATTTATAGCAATATGCAAAGCAAATATTATTTCAAATGATTGGAATGACATTGTGTATTATATGGTCAATAGCATTTATATACTGGTATCACAATAGTGTTTGTATAATACTTGATATTCAATGACCCTTTTCAGACACATGTAGATCTGAAATGCATGTACATGTTTTTCTAAAGTCTGCAAACTTCTAATCTGATCTTATTCAGAGTCTTAGAATTTCCACACGTCCTTAATGAGTTAACTAAGCTCAAGGATTTTTTTTTTTCTAAAAGAACTGGCCTTTTTTACTAAAACAATTATCCCCTAAGGAAGCTGTTCTTAATGATACTAGTAACTGGTAGGATACTGATCGAGTTTTGCCTAGTCCTTCCCATTTAGAATAAAACCAAAAACTTCCAACTAAACATTCAGACCACCTCCTAGAGACTGATGATGTCCTTGAAACAGAATTTGTTCCAGATAGCCATTTCCATTTTCATAGTCAGATGAATATTGTAGCCTTTAATCTGAAAATCTTCAGCTTTGAAGTTATTAATTATCCCAACTTTTTGAAGACTGAGCTTGAAGAAAGATCTAATTATCAGTGGTTGGTTGTGATGTAAATAACCACGAGTTTGTGCACAGAGTTTGTGCATAGTCACTTGGCTTCAGGTCTGTGGTGTGTGGGATCACATAGGTGATGCAGAAAGGCCCCTGGGGGACCCATGTTTCCGGTCCCCTAGTAAAGTTCACTGTAGGACTGACAACTGGGATGGCATTACATTTTCACAGATTTTCAGCACACTTGATGATTCTTTTGTCATGGGGTTGGCTTTGACTGTGTCAGTAACTGATGGCAGTTGGTTATCTCCTTGAATAATCTGAGTTCATTGCTTTGCATTCTGTCCCCACACCTCTACTGAAATCTGGTTCCCAGTCCCCTTCTGTGGGGAATCTCTGACTGCCCAGAAAGGTTTCTGGATCCACTGGCACATGATTTTCACTCACTTCCTTGGGAGACAGTTCTTATGTGTGTGTGGATGCCTTGATAAACCACAGTAAACCCTCCAGAATGTCCTCTTAGGGCACACATTTGGTTGCTGCCAAGGGAAACTCCTTTCTCAGGCTGAATGGCGCTTGTACCCTGGACCCAGATGGTGCTGGTATGAGCACAGTGAGACTGTGTTTGGTCTTCCTAGGGCACTGCAGCTGGCTCCAGGGATGCTGCTCTGGCTCTGGCTCTTGCTGTGTCCCAACAGGTGGGCTCCAAGAGTCAGTGCTTTACTCCTGTGCAGCAAGAAATATGGCAGGCTGCTGCAAGGCCATGGGGCCTACTGATATTTTAAGTGTGTGTTCATGTAAGTTGCATTAACTATGGATCTCATTTCAGGATAGTGAAAGGACTAAATATGCTTCTAAATAGAAGGATTTGACCTGGTAAGATTGAGAACCACCAGACAGAAATACACTATCTTCTGTCCTTAGGTAGCTAATAGTGTCATTGGAGAGGTAGAAATAAACAATCACCAGGTGCCTGGGTGGCTCAGTTGGTTAAGCGTCTGACTTCAGCTCAGGTCATGATCTCACAGTTAGTGAGTTCAAGCCTCACACTGGGCTCTGTGCTGACTGCTCGAGCACCGGAGCCTGCTTCCGACAGTTCTGTGTCCCTCTCTCTCTCTGCCTTTTTCCTGCTTGTGCTCTGTCTCTCTGTCAAAAATAAACATTAAAAAAAAAAAAAGAATTCAGCAAAGCAGGAAAAGCGCTGTGATGGGGCGAGCACACAACAGTGCTATAAAAGTAAGGAGGCACACTGAACGCGGACAGAGGTAGGGACAGGCAGGACTTCTCAGAGGAAGCAGTTCTGAGCTGACTTACAGAAGAGTGGAGTCCGCCAGGTGAAGGGTCATCTTTCCAGGCGGATGAACAAGCTCTGGAGTCACGAGCCAGCATAGCACGCATAAAGATCTGCAAATGGTTTGGGAGATTGAATCAAAAGAAATAGTCATTAAAGTCAAATCTAGACTTTCTTTTAGTTACCCTGCTGAACCCAAACAATATGTATAAATCCACACAGAAAAAGAGAATGAGAGAGGAGATATTAGTGGATAAAAGTTTATTACACTTTGTGAATTAACCAAGTTAATAAGAGTAGAAGTAATATTTAATGTATTTGAAAATAACAATGGCACAGGGTCCAAGCAACAAAAGAATTGTCAGATATAATGGGAGTTTTCCAGGGACTCTGCTGAGACACTTGCATGCTGCATGATCTCTGTCATGGTCTGCTCTCTATCTGACCCTTCAGACTGAGAGCGCTCTCTTGCTTTTTGGTCTGGCTTCCTGTTCCTCAGCTAATATAGGCATGGGGGGAGGGTGGGGAGAGAGGAAGGGTGGTGCCAAGGTCTTCCTTCCTGGGCCAAAGTTTGATGGTTCTTATTGTGCTCCACCTATGACCGCAGCTCCTGAAGGGTGATCACTCACTCTGTAGCTATAGCTGTGCTTAGTTGTGACAACTCTTCTCTTTCCTTGTCCCTTCAGGCCTAGAGGACTTGAACGCTTTCAAATCTTGATGATTCTGGGATCTTGTCCCATTGTTTGTTGGTTTCCCTTAACTCTGTCCACATCTATGTCAATGGTGTCTTCATTAAACCCATCAACAATCCCATTTCAGGGTACTATCTGTTTCCTGTGAAAAGGTGTGTGTGTGTGTGTGTGTGTGTCTGTGTGTCTGTGTGTGTATATGTGTGAAGAGGGGGGTTGCCAGGAGATGCTGTGTGACAAGAGGG
Organism: Hyaena hyaena; assembly: GCF_003009895.1. Classification (NCBI taxonomy): domain Eukaryota; kingdom Metazoa; phylum Chordata; class Mammalia; order Carnivora; family Hyaenidae; genus Hyaena; species Hyaena hyaena. The sequence continues at coordinate 10,361 of NW_024081522.1, read as the reverse complement.
TGCATAGGAGTTTTGGGGTGGTGGCTGATGACCAGCAGGTACAAGAGTATTTCTCTTTCAAAAGCTGGCATGGCTAAACTGGTCAATTCCAGCCTAGTAACAGCACTGGATAGAATAAAGATTATGTACTTAGCAGAGCAGAAGTTAAACAGGAGAGGTGGTGGAAGGCCCATTTGTCCCCTCAAATGCAGAAAGAGTCAAAACCTGGGGATCGTGTAAATGTGAAAATACCAGAAGGGAAGTCCAGAACTGAAAGTGGTGCAAACAAAAGCACTGCTTATGTCTGTATATGAAACTTAAACCTCAACTTCTATTTCCCTCTCAAGATATGTGGCCCTCATACAAGGGATTGTGGGTTATTTCTCTGTATAAATTGACCAAGAAATACTTGGGATTTAGGGCAAATACAGGAGTATTAAGTTAAAGGCTTTATCAGAGGATGACTGATTTCTATCCCCTTGTCCCCATCAATTCTACAATGCAGACAGAATATTGGAGAATCTTGTCTGGAGAACAGAATGGCTCCAGAGAAAAGTTCTTCACATACTGAGCTGATCCAACAGGAAGTCAAAGAATTCCCCAGTGAAAATATGGCTCCCATTCAGTCACCCTCAAGTGAAACACGTTTAGTTGTTGACCCAGCTCTTCCATACACAGAAAGCTGTCAATTAGCTTTTTAAATCTTTATCTTTAATATGTGTCATCAACCAGAAATCTCTAGGCATAAGAGATTAAACCTAGGCAAAAGCTCCCTAGTGAGAGAGGCAAAAATAACTATTCAGAAAAAAATATCCAGAGGAAACAGAAACAATACAGATAACAGAATTAACCTCTCCCAAATAAACTTACATGACTCTCATATTTTAAGATGGGCAAGAATATGTTACAGCTATTTAAAAAAAAAGTCAGAATACTACTTTAAAAACCAGTTCAATCCAATAGATTAAAAAAAAAAAACAGGTGCATGTGCTGGTATAATAAGAACATTTGGAAGCACAGAAATGGAAAGAAGAGTCTGGAAAAGTAGACAGTAGTCTAATCTTGTATATCATGGTAAGCAGTTTGCAGTTTGATGTGATCAGATGGGTGTTTTGGAGATGACTCCTAAAGTAATATGGAGAATAGAGCCGAAGGGGCAAGAACCGGTATCTATACTAAACAATAAAGAAAGATGTTTTTATATAACTGCGTGACATCATCAAGATTAAACCAAGCTACCGCAGAGGGCACCAGGTCAAGCAATATCAGGGAGAACCAGAACTGACAGAGCTGCATTATCAACCATGAGAAGAAGGTGGGGACAGAGAAGAGGCAGTACAGTAGTGAAGCTCCTGTCTCTGGAGTCCTTCGGTCTCAGTCTGTCGCTCCCTGTGTGATTGGGCCAGCTTCCATAATGATGCTGCACTTCTCGTTCCTCATCTGCAAAATGGGTATAACAGTGGTATCCTTCATACTGTTGTGGTGAACATGACATGCGAGCGCACAGATGAAAAACTTAGCCAATTGCTTAGTGCAGACTCAGCAGTGAGTGTATGTTAACTGCTGTTCTTCCTAAAGTTGATACATCCATCGAGAGAAGTACAGCAGAAGGCTCAGAGCACAGAGTGGGAAGACCTTAAACTCTGTTCTTGGATGCGGGGTCTGAGGTACAGGGTATCCAAGTGACTCGTCTAGTAAAGAGGATTGATAGGAGAGAAGTTAGGCTCACATAGGAGTCACTGGTATCTAGGTGGAATTTGCAGCTCTGGGAAAAATTAGTTCTACATCAAAGAGCAAGGAGGGGCGGTAGAGAGCAAGTCCACTACTACTGAAGGGAAAGGGAGGCCTCAAAGAAATGAAGAATGAGAAAGCAGAGATTTGGGCAGAGGACTAGTGGGGAACAATGGGAAATGATTTCAAGGAGTGCCTTGGAGTTCTTAAACATGATGAGGTTGTTGGACACGTCCATTGGCTCGGCACCTAAGGGACTGATGCCACCCTTAGGGCCCAAGGAGCACAGGAGCCAGAGGGCAGAGGTGCTGCAAACATGAGAAAAGCAAACAGAACCCCTGGTCAAGGACTGTTCTTTCTAGAAGCTTGTCTGGGAAATAGAGAACCGGGAGAGATTTGAGGATGTTTACACATGAAAGTTAAGACTTCAGAAAGAGGGAGAGAGAAAACAGGAGCAAGACTATACATGAGTGATAGGGTCCCTGAGGATCTGTTCTCTTCTGATTTTTCTATTTTGCCTTCTCTGATAAGTGAGATTTGTAAATCCAAAGAAGATGAATTCTTGTTCTTGGAACTTACTTACATAAGAGCTGTATGAAAGCCCTCACGGGAGAGTGTGTTTCTCCTGTTATATACCCTTTCTCTGTATTTTCTTAAAGTAAATAACAACATATGCAAAAGAACACTGAGAGGGGAATGAATCCAAAGTGACATCGCATGTCTAGGGATTATTCTCTATGCCTAAACAGGAATAGCTCTTTCTGACAGCGTTTCCTATTAACATGCCACCTCTAGGAAGAATAGGAAAGTGCTGTGCCCCACAGTCAGAAAACCGTAAAACTGTTTTCTATTGCAACTTCTCCAAAAAGGTAATTGACTGATCTGTCTATAATGGTAGCAGGTGTGTGTGTGTGTGTGTGTGTGTGTTTAAAAGTGGCTTGGGAGTTGAAATAGAACTCTTAATATAATTAAAGAGATAGTTTAAAAATGTTCAGTGAAAACAATGAAAACAGAATAAAAGGTATTTGATCTCAGGGTGTGACAAAGGCATTTCCGGTAACAAGCAGTACAAGCATGCAGCTTCTGGAAGGTGGCTCCTGTGCTGAGCTCTGTGCTCCCACAGCTATTTCCCAGCAACAACAAATAGCAATAGATAAGCTTTTCTGCACCAGCATCGGACTGACCCAGGAAATGAACTGCTGTTAAAGTTGAAGACAAGAACTGGATGTTTACTATTCTGAGTAGGTTTTCAATGCATATGCTGCTTGACTTGTAAGGGAAAGGTTATTTACATGTATCATTTTGAGAGAGCTGATGAAAGCTCAATAAGAAATGGCCTTAGTGATTGCCAGGCACATGTCTTTCTAGGCAAAAGTACTGTGATTTGTGTTCCTCATGTGAGGGCTGATTGTCAGGCACTTGCTACGTACTTTAAAAGCATTTAAAAATTGTTAACAATTACAGACCTAGGTCATAAATGCTAGTAGCACCCAATGTAGCAGACAATACATTTGAGACTCAAAAGTCTTTCTTACATTTTGAGATTTGATGTGTGAGATTTAAAGCTATTAGCAGGGAGGCCAGTTTTCCCAGCAGTGGTATTTTGGAACTGAGCAACTAAGATGTGAAGATATTACCCTTATTTAGGGGCCCTTATTTGGGGGAGGGCAGGGACAGAGGATCTGAGGTGGGCTCTGTGCTAATTGCAGAGAGCCCGAGGCAGGGCTTGAACTCATGAACTCTGAGATCATGACCTGAGCTGAAGTCCGATGCTTATCTGAGTCACCCTGGCTCCCTGTCTAAAAATTTTCATTTTACCTAAAAAACTCTGCAAAATCTTGCTCTTCTGATTGGTATGTTCAGTCCTGTTTTCATATATGTCATATGACTAAAATCTATTGTTACTTTTCAGGGTCCCTCATTTTATGGAATTTGTGTACTCCTCAAATTTTCTTCCTTTCCTTCCTTCCTTCCTTCCTTCCTTCCTTCCTTCCTTCCTTCCTTCCTTTCTTTTTCTTTTTTTCTTAAATTAAAAAAAAATTTTTAAATAGTTTATTGTTAAGTTGGTTTACATATAACACCCAGTGCTTTCTTAAAATTTTTTAATGTTTATTTATTTTTTAGTGAGACAGAAACAGAGTGTGCGCAGGGGAAGGACAGAGAGGGAGACACAGAATCCAAAACAGGCTCCAGGCTTTGGGCTGTCAGTACAGAGCCCAACGAGGGGCTCCAACTCACTGACGTGGAATCATGACCTGAGCTGAAGTCAGAAGCCTAACCGACTGAGCCACCCAGGTGCCCCTCTTTTTCTCGTTCTTTCCTTTTCTTCCTTTATTCCCTCCCTCCTTCTTTCTTTTTAAAAACTTTTAATGTTTTTTATTTATTTCTGAGAGAGAGAGAGAGAGACAGAGAGAGAGAGCCAGTGAGCGAGAGTGAGCAGGGGAGGGTCAGAGAGAGAGAGAGACACAGAATCTGAAACAGTCTCCAGGCTCCAACCTAGCTGTCAGCACAGAGCCCAACGCGGGGCTCAAACCCATGAACCATGAGATCATGACCTGAGCCGAAGTTAGAGGCTCAACTGACAGAGCCACCCAGGTGCCCCCTTCCTTCCTTCCTTTCTTCCTTCCTTCCTTCCTTCCTTCCTTCCTTCCTTCCTTCCTTCCTTCCTTCCTTCCTTCCTCCTCTCCTCTCCTCTCCTCTCCTCTCCTCTCNCTTCCTTCCTTCCTTCCTTCCTTCCTTCCTTCCTTCCTCCTCTCCTCTCCTCTCCTCTCCTCTCCTCTCCTCTCCTCTCCTCTCCTCTCCTCTCCTCTCCTCCCCTCTTCTTTCCTTTCCCCTTTCCTTTCCTTCTTTTTCTCCTTCTGCTCCTCCTCCTCCTTCTTCAGGGTCCTTTTGTGGACCTGGGTAAAGAATAGTTATATATTTTTAAAGTTCTATATTATTATATAATTATCATCCAGATAAGCACACTTGTCTCTAGCTAGCTGCACACATGCAGATCTGAATGCTTCACTTCATGTAGCTAAGATATGGACTTCTTGTAAACTGAGTAGTATGGCACATGGTGGGCACCAGAGATGGAGACACTCTCCACCAAGGGGACCAAGCCAGATTGGGCCTGGGATTACATATAGCCTAGTGGCACTCAATCTCATGTCCCTTCCTTGCTAAGGGTCATCTAGCATTGAAACGTATGATTCTTTCTATGTCTCCATAGTTCCAAATCTGTTATAGAATATTTTTGTAAGTTTCCTATAGTCTCCTAAGAAAGTATTACCTTGTGCTCCTTTATTTCTTGCTTGTTATTATTATGTTATTTTAAACACATAGGGATTTGAGACAAATAGTACAAAGAACTATGTACATACCCTTACCCAGACACACTGCTTGCTTACATTTTGCCCCATTGCTCTATCATTTTCTTTCACTCTTTCTGCATATTTGTGTTTTTTTTTTCTGAAACACTTGAGAATAAGTCTTAGACATCATTTCCCTTTGTCCTGATGACTTCAGTGTGTATTTACTAGGAACAAAAGATATTCTCTTATATAACCTACATAAGATAAAGCATAAAATAAAAAAAAAAACCTAACATTGATATATTACTGTTATGTAATCCATGGTTCATATTCAAATTTTATCAATTGTCCTGAGGATGTTTTATATATATAAATATAAATATATATATGTATATGTATATATAAATATAAATATAAATATATATATGTATATGTATATGTATATGTATATATATATATATATATATATTTTAGTCCAAGTTCTAACCCAAGTGTGTACATTGATGTAGTTATCCTGTCTCCTTATTCTGGAACTATTCCTGTCTTTGTTTGGTCATTCATGATCTTGACATTTTAAAAACATACAGGCTAGTTATTTGATAGACTGTCCCTCCATTTGAGTGTGTTTGATATTAACTCATGATGAGACATTAGCATGCGTCTTTTGTGAGAATACAAAGGGATGCAGCTGTATCCTCCTTGGTGCTTCATAGCAGCTAGCTCGCAGATTAGCTTACTCCCATTACTAGTGATCTCAACTTTCACCACTTAGTTTAAGTGCTTCTACCAAGATTCTCCTCTGTAAAGGAAGTTTTTCTCTTTGTAATTAACAAATAGCTTGAGGCAGCATTCATTGATGATTTTTATCTGAATCAGTTATTACCACGATGTTGCAAAATGGTGATTTTCTAACTCCTTCTACATCAAATAATTTTTTCTCTCCCATTATGTATTTATTCACATATTTATTTGCATCAATTTGGACTTGTGGATTTTTATTTTAGTCAAAGGGTACAATATTTTATTTTCATTATGTGAGGTGATGGATGTGTTAATTAACTCCATGGGGGAACCCCCTTCACAATGTATGTGTATGTGAAATTATCACATACTCTTTAGATATCTTACAATTTTCTTTGTCAATAACACATCAGTAAAGCTGGAAAAATACATTCTCAGAGCATGGAATTGACTTTATTTAATATATTCAATAATCAATGACTTTGAAGGGTGCTAGTTTTGTTTTTGTTAGCCTGCAACTTTTTAAATAATCTAGTTATCTTACTAATATTTCTTCTTTTTTAAAAAAATATATGGTGTGAAATTCATCACCATCAGTAGCATGATTTTATCTTTTACACTTTAGGTGCTTATACAGTCACATTAGTCAAACCTCCTGTAAGATTTTCCTGTTTTTTCTGTTTGGGCACGCTCATCACCTCAATGAACAGAGGTCAGGAATGGACTAAAATATATTAGGAATAAATAATTGCTCCTAATTATTATTGATTCATTTCTTCTGTGTAGTTTAATCCAGTAAGTGCTATTCATTTGAGCTTTTATTATGTCTGTTTTTTTTAGGGTATCTTCTGGTCAGGTTCTCTTTCAAAACCCTACATAGTAGTATTTCTATAATCGGACTTTATTTGCCCGGGTAAAAATCTATAGTCTTGAGCCCCAAAGTAGAACTATGTGAACCTGTTGATTACCATTGCTTCTCATATTGTCATTGAACAAGGAAGGCTTGGATAGATTTCATTATATTGTATCCCCAAAAGTCTGTATGGTACTTCAAAGGCTAAAGAACAAGGAATCTATTAATTGTGAAACTTCGTAGGGTAAAATTTCTTGGAGGAAAGTTAGTTTGGAAAGATTTCAAATCTAGACAAGAACTATGGGAAACATATGTATAGTGCCTTTTTGAGAGGCCTCTTTTTGGACTTAGGAAAACACGTGGGGTTATTAGGAGTTTAGGAAGGAGTCTACTGAGGCAAAGGCATTGAAATAAGACTGACCATCCATTCAGCAGGTTATGTAGGGCTTGTGCTAGTTTAGTGCCCAGCCCAGATAAGGCATTCTGCTGCTTGGGGAAGTATTTTCCCTAAGATACTCTAAGTCCTTATTATGTTCTGTGGTATTTTTAGAAAACAGCCTCGATTCTCCATTAGAGGGAGTTTTGCTTGAGTTTGCAAGTTGTTATTTTACAGGGTGAAAGCCACACTGATGTAGAAATTCACCATAAATATGGCCTTAAGTGGCACCTGCCCTTAATCATATTTAGATACTTTTCTGGAGAAAGAGTTTCTGTTTGTCTGCATTTAGTTTTAGGGAAATGCTGTTTGTTTCACAATGGCCTCAACTCAACCCATCTGAAATGTTGCTGGTGCTGGAAACATAGTACTCTATCGTAGGTTCACATTTATTTGCTGGAATAGATGATAAAAAAATTAAGTTTCTCTATACTGCCTGCAGTAGTATATAGAAAGTGAGTTCAGATGACCTCTATCTATCTCCACATGGTACGGCTTCCATTCTTCCCACACTGATTCAAACACCCTAAAAGAGAAGTCCAGATGCAGAAACTGAATGCTGCCGTTGCTGGTGTGCTCTCCAGTTCGGCCTTGCAAAGCTGGCTGCGGCTCAGTGACTGCATGTCAGCTCTGCAGCAGAGAGCTTCAACATGGAGGTGATGAGTCTGCCAAAATTCAACAGTGTAGTGCTCACACTCATTTTAATGAGAGGGCCTTTGCCTGTATGTTATTGCTGTTATCCTTTTTTCTTACAAGAATATAAGCATTTACAATCATTTAGTCAGTTAAGTGGGGAACTGTTTTTATATTTTAGACTGTGAGTTGGTTATTTCTTCATTTTTATGACCAATTGATGACTAGTTTCAAGTTAGAAGCAAATGTTGATTGATGATAATATTTATTAAATGCTTGCCAGTACTAAATGTAGTATAAAACATAGGAAAGCTATGTTTCCTGTCATCTAACGGGTCATTATCTAAGATAATAAGATAGTCATATATTCACCCTTCTGCCTTAGTTACCCATTAGATCCAAAGGAGAGTGGTAATTAGTCTGTGAGGGAAACAATACCTTCTCTAGACATTTTTAATTAAGTCAGCTGTTTGTTCAGTAGAAGATATTTGAGAATGTTTTGGGGAGGAGTAATTGATTGCAAGTGGGCCCAAGGGAAATTTTTTTTTTTTAATGTTTTTTTATTTATTTCTAGGAGAGAGAATCAGCGTGAGCAGGGNCAGGGGAGGGTCAGAGAGAGAGGGAGTCACAGACTGAAACAGGCTCCAGGCTCTGAGCTGGCAGTCAGCACAGAGCCTGATGCGGGGCTCGAACCCACGAACCGCGAGATCATGACCTAAGCGAAAGTCGGAAAGTCGGACGCTTAACCGACTAAGCCACCCAGGCGCCCCCCAAGGGAACTTTTTGGATGATGGACATGTCCCACATTGATTGCACTTGTGGCTACATGAGTGAATACATTTGTCAAAACACCTCAAACTACATATTCAAAGTGGATGAATTTTAATGTATTTAAATCATACCTTGCTTCTAGTTTATAAAGCAATCCTAGATGTTAATGTAAAGCCTGACTAACTGATAGAATGTTCTTCAAATTATATGAGCTGTTAATTCACAGAAAATGAAATACAAAATGGAAAATATATGTAGATGCTACACTCCTCTCAAAATAAAGAAATTAAAATAACACAAAATACTCTTTTTCACCTGTAAGTGTGAGGGAAATGATTGATAAGAAACACACAGTACAGAAGAATAGATACTCTCAGACTTAACTGGTTGAAGTATAGATTGGTACCATTCCTATGGAAGGTAGTTTGACATTAACTAACAAAATTACAAGTGCATATGCCTTTTAAACCAATAATTCCATTTTGGGGGAACTTGTCCAACTGGTATAATTGCATACATGAAAACTAACATTTGTATAACATATTACTTGTAGAATTGTTAGGAATTGCAGATGATGGTTCAAATGTTCCAAAATAGGGGACTGGGTAAGTGAATTATGTATGGTTCATCCAAGCAATGAAATACTGTGTAGCTGTAAAAATGAGACAGTCTTTATATTCTGGTACAGACAGATCTTGATAATTAAATGAAATGACAAGATACACATTCCAGGAAGAGAAAGTGGATGTAATTTCCCCCATTCCTTTCCCAAAGCACAAATAAAAATCCTGGACATTATATGTGTAAACAAACAAAAACATAAGAAAACTCTGAAAGATGGAGAGAAGGCACAACAGACCAGATAGGAATCTCAGAACCCAAGAAACCCATGGTGTGAGTGCCCTCGTGTAGGGAATAAGCTGTGGGGAGTAAGTTGAGGAATTCCCTGATCTTGCATTGATGGGTTAACAAAGCACAGAGAATTAGAAAGCCATAGGATATATACACCCAAATATGGGTAAACAAGATTAGGTAAATAAGATTAGATAAATTGGGCAAAGGCCTCCGGTATAGGACAAAGGTGTAAGAATAGGAAATCTCAGGATGAAAACATCCAAGATGAGGTAAACAAGATTAGGTATTGGGGTGGAAATGCCCCCCAGTTAGTACAATAGCAGAAAGTTGCTTTCACAGGAAGGAAGGACCAAAATAGGTAAACGGGGAAAATAGGACTTTAGACATCAGCAGGGCAAAGCTGCCCAGAGCAGAGCTAATTAGCAGAAGAAAGGTACCTGTTGACCCCGAGGTAGCATGCTCCCTCCCATCTTTCTTGCCCCTAGGACAGCTTAGGTAAACAGAGGTGGCTCCTTTATATCTGTTGTAAACAACCTTCTTCCCAGGTGCTGGCTTTTGTTTTGACCCAAATCTCTAACATGCATATCTCCAGCACCCCTTTCTCCCCACTCCCATGCATTAATGTTCATGGTTTCATTGTCTCTTGTGCATGCCCATCACGCTTAAAAGCCTTCTGATCCTAATGAAAATTCAGCAAGCACTCTTACTCTGGGCTCTTGTTTCCTCCCAGACATTAGCCCTTCTTGCTTTATCAATCCTGCATCCCCTTTCTTGCTGAAAGAGGGAACTTCACTTGCACAAGAGAGAACTTCAGACCCAGAGTCTAGACACCCTGGGTTTTCTTTTTGCCTCATATATCCCAGACTTGTTGCTGAAAAAGTGGAAACTTGGAAATACCATTGGGAGAAGACAAAAATGTTTCAACAAAAGCTTACTCTCTCTAGCCAAAAGATTAGGACCTGCGAAGGCTAGCAGAACAGCAAACTACTCGAGGGAGAGGGCAAGATGGCGGAGAAGTAAGGAGCTCCGTACTTGCACTCGCGCCCATACATCACACAGAAAAGAT